>NC_079311.1:3704289-4004289 GCF_023638135.1 Falco biarmicus | reverse complement strand
TGTGAATAAAATGCTGCATCACATCTTGATATTAAGAGGAAAACTTTCCCTAAAATAAAAATAAAGTTTGTCTTTTTTAGTATTTTGGTGGGAAATCACCAGGCAAAGTTCTGTAAAAGTATATGAAATCGATGTCTGCCTGACTGAAGAGGGCAGTGGTGCCTAATGTGACAGAATCTCATTTTCAACCAAGTACATTTTATTTCTCACTAGATTTCCTTTGATGGATAACCTGAAAGTCTTCGATTACTCTTTTAGAAATGCTTTATGCAGTTACACTTTAGAAAATGGTACTTCTGTACATTAGCTTGTAGGAAATATCAGAGTTTGAACCACTGATGCATCTGTGTTCCTGAGATTGGCTGCAAAGTCTGAAATAACTCTTTAAACCCTTGCCTTTTTATTTTTTGTTGTTGTTGTTGTTGATGTTTTTCTGTATCTGTTTTAGACTTCTGCTTTTATTTCTTTAGAATTTTTTTCAAAATTATAAATTGCTTTCTATAGACCATTGGTCATTTGGGAGTAAGTCAAACCAATTTAAGTAATTTTAGGCACACAATATGAAAACTGGTGATTTTGTGCTTTTATGTTTCTTGAATACCCAAACAAAATTGTCTTTTCTTGTTCCCTTAATGTCCTTCAGAGTAGACACTTAAAAAATGTAGGCATTCAGAATCATGAGGCAATTCTAAAAATCATAACCAGAGAAAATGAACCATGGAAGGAAAGTGTTTTTTTCTCCCTAGAAGATTACTTAAAATGAACAGCTCACCTATTGTTAGGTGAGGAAAAAAAAAAAAAAGAGAAAAAAAAAAAAAAGAAGGAAAGAACGAAGCAGTAGGAGAAAAGAAAAAGAAAATCTCCTAGGATTATTCTCTTGCCAACATTTTCTGTTACCACCTTTGTGTATCAGACAATTTGCTAGAGCTCTTGAGATATTCATTACATTAATTAAAATGTTTTTCTTTGGGTTTTTGTGGAAGTCTTTCAATACATTTGGTTCTTTTGACCCAAGTGATGCATTTTAACTGTAGTACTAATGAGGTGGTGGCACAAAATTGTAATTCAATTTGGAAAAGGTTTTTGTTGTACGAGCCAAGTTGGCAACTTGTTTGAAGTTCCTATAATTAAAGCATATATCTTAGCTGAAATTCTGTTTAGCCAGTTGATTATATTTTCAAACAGCTAGCCAAATTGGCAACAAAACCCCTGCAAAGACATCAGCCTGAAACTATTGTTGTTTTCATGAAACATTTCTAATTAGCTGACCTCATACTGAACTGAAGTTGATAAGTGCATAGATTTTGACAGCTATTTGTCTTTGACTTCTAATTTTACCTTGCATTGTTTTATTTTTTCCTGGTGTAAGTGAAGTAACCTAAGCTGAGAGAGTGAATTCATTGTAGCGTTGTGTGCTGTTTCTCTTGTAGGTTTGCCTGATGATGGCAGGAGAGATTGAGCTTAGGTTGCTCTTACAGAAGGTGAAAACAGAGATATTTTCTGTAGCTGTCATACCGTAGTTTTTAATCTGAAGCTCTGAAGCTTGTGAAAGGTAATTTTCTAGCCTTTCTGCAGCTTTCTTGGGGTGTGTGTGGTTAAATTCCCATTTTTTTAAATTTTTATTTTTTGACAGAACAGATGTATTTGCATGCAGCAAAAAGAATTGAAAAGGGACTGTTAAAATACACGCCTTTGGGAGCTCTCTTGTATACAAAACCTGAAACCTAAAATACCATTCCCAAATCCTGAGGTCAAATCAGCTGAGTGCCATGGGGTAACTTTCATTATTTCCTTTGAATCACCAATTCAGATGATTAGCGCTTTAATAAGCCATGATTTGAAAGAAGGATTACACTTTATCTATGATAAAATTTAGTTTTGTTTGGTGTATGTATGGGTGTTATTCTGTTTTGGGTTTTATGTGGTAGACAGTATATATGTTCAGTGGTACAAAGGAATGGTTATTAAACAGTAGGATCAGCAAGAAAAATGAGTGTACATAATTCAGATATGTCACATCAGATCACCTGTGATGAGTATTCCTTTGAACTGTGTTCTTTTTTTTTTTTGTTTTTTGAACAAAGTGAGCAAGTGAAAGACTTAATGTTTAGAGCAAAGAATGCCTAGCACTTTAAGTCTCTCCTCTGATGAATATACTCCTGATTAAGCACGGTGCCTTTCAAGGAAGTTTTTATGTTGCTGAAATAGGATTTCACTTCACTATTTAGTGAGGGAGGCCACAGCCATGACAGCAACTTCATCACAATGGTAGCAGCTAATAACTTGGGACTGAGAAAATGAAAATGTTCGGTTCTTTATTCAAACAGAAAAGTCCTTTCCTTGAGCAAGGGAACACAAAATTCTTAGGGGAAAAAAGAGGCAACTTGTCTTCATTGTTAGATGATTTTAATTTTATTTTTTATGTGTTTCATATGTTATTTCCCACTCTTGCTTATGTAATAATTTTTGCAACAGGAGATTGTTACTTGTATTCTTCCAAAGTCCATACTACTCCACGGTACTTTCTCCTTATGCTGTGAGACCATCAAATCGTTACTCAGATTTTGGTAGCTTCTGCAGGGGTAACTCTGTGCTCAGGGATTGTCTTCATCTTCACCCTTGCTAGAACCATGTTGGGTCCGTTTCAGCTGCCATAAGATGCTGAATCCCAAATTTAATTGAATAATGTTTTATGGACTGGTACAAAAAACACTTGAAGTGTTTGGTGAGTGCTTTGCTATTGCACTTGATCCAGAGGAGGTCTAAAACCAGTGGGGAGAAGGCATGCAAGTGGGTTTTCCTTCCTTTGGTTCTGACCTATTTAGCTGCTCTTGCCTAGGAACCGATTCCAGTTCAGATTTGTCCAGCTTTGGAACTGGATAGGATTATTTCCTCAGTTTCTGAAGAAGTCACACTGACAGATTAAATGTCGATACTACCATCCTTCTGTATTTAGTAACAAATGTAACCTTGAACTTAAATTGTAGCATGTCCAATGTTTTCTTTTGGAGAATATTCAGCAGAAGTTTCAGGTTCCTTTCAGTGGTGCCTAGTGACAGGACAAGGGGCAACGGGCACAAACTGCAGCCCAGGCAGTTCCACCTGAATACGAGGAAGAACTTCTTTGCCTTGGCGGTGGCAGAGCGCTGGCACAGGCTGCCCAGAGAGGCCGTGCAGGCTCCTTCTCTGGGGACATTCCAACCTGCGGATGCGATCCTGTGCAACCTGCTGTAGGTGACCTGCTTCAGCAGGGGGTTGGACTGGGTGATCTTCAGAGGTCCCTCCCAACCCCAACCACTCTGTGATTCTGTGTAATGTAAGCCAAGATAAAACCACGGGAAAGTCACTAATAATGAGTACTGAAGGTTGTTTTTGGTTTTGGGTTTTTTTGTGGGGTTTTTTTTTTTTGGTGTGTTTTTCTTTTTTATTTGTTTCTTTTTTGACCTTCCTCCATACAGACTTTCCCAATAATGTTATTCTTGGTGACCAACTACTGCTTCATGGGCTTTTGAAACAGCTTATAGTGCCCCTTACTCATATAATAACTTTTTAGTGTATTTTTTTGGCCTTTTTCTATCATCACGTTTTCAGCCTAACCTACCCCTACATTTTGCTTCTATATTTTATATCTAAAATGCAGTTGCAGAACTAATTCAGAGCATTTGTGTTTATAGGGAATTTGCGTTTTATGTATTTACTTACTAATTACTGTCATGGGCAGAATAGACTCAGTTTGGGGAAAATTAATTTAATTTGTTGAAAAACAAAATAGACTTTGGTGTTGAGAAACAAAGACAAAAATAAAATTACACCTTCTTCCATCCTTCCCTTTTCCAGGCTTGAATTCCATCCTTCATTCTTGACTCCTCAACCACCTCACTATCACCTGTGAAATGCTTTTTGATAATGCGTTGGTTACGCTAGGGAACACTCACCCAAATCGCTGCCCCCAAAATGATCTATATCTTTGCAAGGGGGCCTACAGATGAATACTGTATTAATTTGTGGGAAACCAGGTCTATCAGTAAGGCAGACAGTCCCATCTGACATGTAAAAGCTTTGAGAGACATGAAGCTTGGTGGCAAATTTTGGAGGGAATTGCAACCTTCTCTTGCAAGGTGCTGAGTGTCATTCACGCCCTTGGAAAGCACTGGGAGATCAAGTTCTGCACTTCTGAGAACGTCCCAGCACTGGGGAGGATGGAGCCTTCCCTCAAAGGGTAAGAGCATCATTTTTGATTGCACACAATTTCCACAGCTCCATGCTGTACTTATAATGAGAGGATTATATCCAATTGCTCATACAAGAGGTAGGAGATATATGCTACTAACCCCCTCCAGGAGCAAAACGTTTGTCTGCTGAGTATTTCTTAATCTCTGGAACTAAGCTAATCTATTCAGAGACAGCCAATAACTTAAAGATACTGACAGGGGAAATGTGATCAAGATCAGTTCAAAAGAGGGCTTCTGCCATTACTGCCTGTCCAGGAAAAATTCCTAATGGATGTCTATTGAATGCATAGCTGACTGATTGGGGCACCTCATTCTACAGTGAGCTTGAGATGTGCAAAAGTAGGTGATAGCTGAGACTTTAAGTACCCTTTTTAAAATCTCTGCTACTTCTTAACCAAGGAAGCAAATGTTAGCCTGTTTTCTTCATGGCGTTCACTGCTTCTCATCCAGCAGCTTAGTCTTCTGAAACTTCCCTGAACCTCTGTTAAGATATTTGTCCTTGGAAACCGAAACTTGGGATGTCCAAGGAGAAAACCTAAGGATCTGTATGCATTTTCAGGGAAAAGTCTGTATTTGTGTATTATATTTTACTGCTAAGCCATGAGGAGATGATTTGGTCTTGAACATCTTTTTAGATGATGAAGCTTTGCTTAATGGATAATCTTTAAATCTGAGCTGATTTTTTTTTTTTTTGAGAATAATAATAAATCATGTATTATGTTTTTTTACTCAGTTATATGAATCAAAATTCTGCTAATTTTAGAAAGAAAATTGCATTTTCCATATTGTTACCTAATTCAAGAGAGCTTTAATAAGATTTAATGAAAACCCATGCCCATATGGTAATTGAGTTTGAAATCAAGTAACAGCTAGGAAGGAGGATGCATGAGAAGGTGCCTGCCTTTCTTTATTCCTTGTATAAATGTGCAGAACAAATATAATGATTCTTGGCATTTATTTATTTTTTTTTTTTTTCTCTACTACAGTAAAACGAAGAATGACAGAGAAAAATCAAGCCACAATATGAAGCCTGCTGGCTGGTTTTGCAATTGCATGCAGGTGGCCTTCGTCTGTGGGTAAGAGGTCAGGGGGTGATCTCCCAGGACTTGTTCCTGGCATGTATGTATACACTGTGATTATCACATTTAGTAGGTATGAAATCCAGTTCTTAGGGAAGGCAAAATTTTGCGATTGTATATAAAATGCAGATTCCCTAAAAACACAAATGCTCTGAATTAGTTCTGCAACTGCATTTTAGATATAAAATATAGAAGCAAAATGTAGGGAGGGGTTAGTCTGGAAACATAAAGAGCAACCTTGAGTGAGATTGAATTTCCTTTTTTCTAAACATATGCACACCTCAAGTAAATCCATATACATCTGAAAGCTATGAGTAATATATAATGTAATGACTTCTGGTTTTCACACATCTGAGCAGTGATTTTTTTCTTCACTGAACCATAGACATATTATGTATGCTTTTATATCTATGTTTATTATTACAATGTATACATACATATATAAACATCCATATAAATATAGTACCTTGTTAATATTTGAATAAATCTAACTTACCCTTCCTAGGGATGAGAGGGGTATATATTAAGTTGATCGTGAATTATTGTTAGAATCTAACCCATCTAAATTTTTCCCTGAGTGTTTTCTCCCTCAGGGTATTTTCCCTAGATTTTTCTCGGAGATAGGATTTTTTTTGACACTGCTAGTGCCACATAAACAAAATTTAGTAATTGAAAAAAAGCAGCAGTGCTTAGTTTATTATTAACAGTATCAGAATTTAACAAAAAGGAGGTTTCTGCTTAGATGGAAATTCAGTCACATGCTATTAATATTATCTAACTCACCTGTTTGTCATATGCTGACATTGAACTTTATCTTTCATTTAAACAGTTTCTCCCCACCCCCATCCTCCCTTTTTTTCTTTTTCTTTTTTTTTTTCCTTCTGGATTTCAGAAGAATATTGCTGAAATTACTAAACCCTGTTAGCAAATTGTATTTGGTTTAGATTAGTCACACCAAAGTCAGGAAACTTACAGGAGTGCAGCATCTTCTGTGGTCTCTGACCTCCTAAGGAGCAAGGTCTTCCCACTACATAGGGCACTACAATAAGGTACCAAAGAGACAGGCCTTTAATTAGTTTTATAGTGAATGTTAAGCTCACTTTTGGGCACTAAGGTTCTTTTCTTATCCACAGCTCTTTAAATCTTCATCTTGTTTAATACATATTATGTCTGCGTTATGAATTCTTTGAAGATTCTCTGTGGGGCTTCATAACATTCTGCCTAGTGCCTTTTGCAATTTACAGGATTTATTAAATTATTACCTCAGAAATGTCCAGGGTCTCTCAACTGCTGTAACATCCTCTCTACTAGTTACCCTTGACACTGGATTTGAGCTTTTATATTTGTCTTTTATTCTCCAGTGTTTAGCTACCTAATCTCTACCATTTATTTAAATATGCTTTCTTTCCTCGTATTTTTGTTTGACCAGGATCAGTCTAAACATGCTGGTGTTCCATCGGAAGAATCTATCAGAAAGAGCATAAATGCAGCCTTTAAAAAAATAAAAGAGGTTAGAAATGCTGAATATTTCACTGCCATTTAGCCTTACAGATTTTTTATTTTTGCAACCATAAGTTCATCATAATTTCCATTTGTTTTCCTGGGCAGTCAGACGTTCATACATTTTCTAAGAGAGTGCAGAAACAACATGTAAATGTTCACTGTCGTATTCTATTTCAGTTATGTCTTCATGAAACAGGAGGTGAAAGGAGAGTTTTGAAAAGAAGGTTGAAAAGGAAGATGAATGATGAAAGATGAGCCGTTCAGTGAATAAATGAGTGGAGGAGACAGTTAGAAGGAAAACTAAGATAAAAATGACAAATGAAGAAAATAGAAATTGTAAACTAGTTTGGAAGTATACCTGTGCTATTGAAAGCCTTCACTTAAGAGACTTAAAATATTTACCTGCTGGATATTTTTAATAGGTGACACCTGCTCAATTACAGCAACTTGGTTTTGAACTGGTAGCAGTGATGACTAAATTCATAAAAGCATGTCAGGTGGGTGTCACATAGCTGCTACGGCAGAATCCATGTCTTGGTTTTAGCTGGTGGAGCTGCCTGTGAAATGCATGGCACAGCTTGTTTCGTGAGCACTAGATTCCCAGCAGCAGAGGCTGATGAAGCAGCTGCCTCTGCTGCCCATTGGAAAAGTGTGTCCTAGGTTTTAGTCTTCTGATGGAAGCATATTTCAACTTTTTGCAGCATCTGAGGGCTAGAATGTGCTATGGGCTGATGGCTGGGGTTATTGGGAGGTGAGAGTATGTTGTAAATTGCTTGAGGAAGAAGAGAACTTGCATCTTCTGGAGCTGGCCTAGAGAATACACCACTGAATTAAAAGGGAAATGTCTACTTCCTTTGGATGTTTTCTGCATGCTTTAAGTATTCCTTAAGATTAGTCAACTGATTGGAGCCCTCAGATGACGTACGTGGATGGTAGCAAGCTTGTGTAAAACAGTTACTGAGATGCTTGTGCTTAAACTGTAGAGTTTTTGAGCAGAACCAGAAGCAAAATGTTAAACTTACTTGGGAAATGTGCTTGGAAAATGTAGGTACTTTCAGGCGATTCCAGTTATGTGATGGATAAGTATATTTTAAAAAGACATACAAGACTGAAGTGTCTCCATCAGGAATTTGATGTGACTTAGGCACTAAACACAGTAGTGGTTTGAGCTTGAAGTCTATCATCATCCCTGAATTTCTGTTCAGTCTGGGCTTATCCAAAATTCATTTGGAAAATCTGAGTATCTTGGGGTTATGAAAGGAGAGACATGATTCCTTCACTTATTAAAACCATGCATTAAAAAATGTGTGTTGAACACTTTTAGTATTTGTAACATAGAAGCTCCCATAAGCGTTCAGTAAGACTCTCATACCAGTGCTATGGGCTGGCCTAATAAAAAACACTTCTATTTTTAAGAATATAAGTTTTCATCTACTTTCAGCCTTTTACTTGCCTAAAAACTTAATCAAAGCCCCACCCCCCAACCCCAGTCATTCCTTTGAAGCTGCTCCTGCTGCAGATGTATGCAATTTGTCTTAATTTGCTGAGGTTATACATTAGTGACCAGTGAAGCTAAATGAAAATAATACCTTGACAGTGTAGAAGTCTATATTTTTTACCCAATTAGAATATTTTTCTATTTTACAACCGTAAACCCAAGCTTCTATTGCTCTACATGGCCTTATTAACCACTGAGGAAAAAATCAATACATCATAGCAACATTAATCGGTAGGGGTTTTTAAAGCATATAGCTACCAACTTTGATAAATGTATTTTACTCAGCTTCTGCTGTAATGCAAAAGTAACATTTTAAGTAATGCAAATGCCATGCTGTTAGTGAATTTTGAAGAGAGGAAGGAATTGTGATTCTGAAGCTGGATTTTCAGAAAACCCTGAGTAGTTGCACTTGTACAGCAAGGCTTTTGAAAAGGCTTATCTCATCAGAGGCATCCAGAAATCACAGACTCACAGAGTGGTTGGGGTTGGGAGGGACCTCTGAAGATCACCCAGTCCAACCCCTGCTGAAGCAGGTCACCTACAGCAGGTTGCACAGGATCGCATCCGCAGGTTGGAATGTCCCCAGAGAAGGAGCCTGCACGGCCTCTCTGGGCAGCCTGTGCCAGCGCTCTGCCACCGCCAAGGCAAAGAAGTTCTTCCCCATATTCAGGTGGAACTGCCTGGGCTGCAGTTTGTGCCTGTTGCCCCTTGCCCTGTCACTGGGCACCACTGAAAAGAGCCTGGCCCCATCCTCTAGGCACTCACACGCCCTTAAGATATTGGTACAGGTCGCGAGGATCCCCTCTCAGCCTCCTCTTCCCCAGGATAAACAGGCCCAGCTCCCTCAGCCTGTCCTCATCAGGGAGATGCTCCAGTCCCCTCATCAGCTTCGTAGCCTGTGCTGGACCCTCTCCAGTAGCTCTTGAACTGGGCAGCCAAATGGAGACATTCCAAACCCACCTGGAATAGAGGGGGAGCATCACCTCCCTCAGCCTGCTGGCCATGCTCCTCGTGCCCCCCAGGATCCCACTGGCCACCTTGGCCACACGGGCCCACTGCTGGCTCATGGGCATATTGCTGCCCACCAGCACTCCCGGGTCCTGCTCTGCAGAGCTGCCCCCCAGCAGGTCACCCCCAGCCGGTGCTGGTGCACGGGGCTGTCCCTCCCCAGGTGCAGGACCCTACACTTGCCCCTGTTGAACATCATGAGGTTCCTCCCCACCCAACTCTCCAGCCCACCCAGGTCTCGCTGAACGGCAGCGCAGCCTCCTGGTGTGTCAGCTGCTCCTCCAGTTCTGTGTCATCAGGAACCTGCTGCGGGTGCCTCTGTCCCTCCACCCAGGTCACTGATGGGCAAGTTGAACAAAATTGAAACATCCAGAATGAATTCTAAATTGTGAAGTGTTTCCCATAATTCCTAGTGTTACTTACACTATATGATAAATACATACAGTTCTAAGAACTTACACGTTTATGAAGAAAGTTCTTAAATGTTTTAAAACTGCCTTTTCTCTTAGGGGTAGGTTTTTGGTATGGAATATAGTGTTCTTTTTTTTTTTTTTCTTTCTTTCTTTTTTTTTCCTCTTCTTTTTTTTCTTTCCCTTTTCCTTTCTTCCTTTTGTTTTTCCTTTTTTTTTCCCCATCTGTCTTTTTTCTCCTTTTTTCTTTTTCTTTCTCTTTTCCCCCCCTTCTTTATGAGAGACAGCATGTGTATCTGTGTGGGTGTGAATGGATTATAATGACCTGTGCCAACAGCAATTAGTGTTTTGCTAAATCTGGCACAGACCTTTTAGTTGTATATTGCATTATTCGGTATTCATATGTAAGCAGAGACTTGCATGATCAAATGTTCAGAAACGAAGAGTAACTATTTTCTTAGAAAGTTTGTTGGACTCTTTTAACTGGCTTGGGTGAAGTACTGGGTAAGGCACCCCTGTGTTGGTACCTCTGGGAACTGTCTCTTGTGCTGTCTCTTGCTGATGGGCAATCACTTCTTAAACCATTTTATCTGCCCTGTAAGGCTGTAACCTGTCCTGGTTTTGGCTGGGCTGGAGTTAATTTTCTTCTCAGTGGTGGTGCAGGGCTCTGTTTTGCATTTAGTATGGAAATAAATCCAAGTATTGCAATATGTGTTATGAAAGCTGTGGATTTTTCTTTGATCTGTTTCTTTATAAAGAACTTTCAATTTATTTGCTGGGTTTTTATTACTGAAATGTTAAATGTAACATTAGATGCATTGAAAGAAAGTGGAAAATGGAAAACTTTGAATCCCTTTCACAGGGGTGCTGTCCACACCAAGGGTAACCTGGCGTGCTATGGTGCAAAGTGTGTTTTTTTGCCCAATCAACTGGTGTACGAAGGTAAAGCTTAAGATTTTTACTGATGACAGCACAGCCTTGTATCTGAACAATTCTGTCCTAGGTATTTCCTGAACATTTAATAGTAAGCAGTTCTATAAAAATTGGATGTCTATATCTATGTCTATATCTGCCTATATCTGTATCTGTCAAGTAAGCTCTCATCATTTTATCTTTAATCATTTGAGACAAATCCCTGGGTATGCATAAGCTGTTTTTAAATATCACAAAATATTCATCCAATCAGAGCCATTTAAAAATGCAGTAAAAACGATAACGTCAGTAGGCTGATGATATACAGTAGATACATTGAAGCAGATGTTTGTAACATTTGCCTAAAGCTAGAGAATAGCCCATATACAGAAATATGATTAAGCATAATTTTAAACCGATTTACGCTTCATTAAATGCAAGTCTGTTGCCCAAGAGATGTATATTTCACAGTAATTTTAAAAATAAACATGTTTAAAAGATTATGTCCTTTCAAAATCCTTTACTTTCATGTCTAAGAAAGGCATATTTCAACAGAATTACATTGAAATCACCACACTGAGATTCATTTGTACTGCCTGGATATGTTTTCCAAAATTTAGCATTTCAACAGATTCCTTCATCCTGGGACCAGGAGCATGGTCTTGATGAAGGGCATGCCCTTTTGATCAGGCTGATCTGGAGGGCACCTGCATGGGAACACAGCGGGATTGTTCCCTTGGTTAAAAATAACATTGTCGGATAATTTGCAGCTGCAGTGTGGCTGTTGCAGTTCAGCAAGTGGGATGCTCAGGGCATCTCAGTGAGGGGGTAAAATGTGCAGTCAGGGCGTTTGTCACTCTATTACATACTGCCGTGTCTTTGGGTCTCACAGAAAATCACGAAATCCAAAAGGGGGTGTAAATAGCTGCTTGCTGTACAGGTAATACTTTATTAGGTGATGGTATGATGGGTTTTATGGGAAGACATTACTGTAGCTTTAATTCCAGGGTGTAGTTATTAGTGGAGTATTACATTATCCTTTGCAGTGAAGTTCTATGCAGATGGAACATAAATACCTGCAAACTACTGGTACTAGGAAATGGAAAGAAGATTAAGTGCCACAAATGATGGTTTTTTATTTCTTCAGGGTGGGTTTTTTTTTTGTTTTTTGTTTGGTTTTTTTTTTTTTTTGTAAAGTACTGATATATAAGTATTTTACAAGGTGAGGATAACAAAACAGATTCTGTGCCTGATCATTGTTTTATCTACCAAAGACTTGTGCCTGTTTTATGATTTCCCTGTTAGCACAGATTATTTCCAGAGAAAACTGCCTACTATCTGCTACTGTAGAGGCATAAGGAACACACATGAGCATAAATTTATTACAAATAGCATTTCTTTTTTCCACAAGATGTGGGTTTAGGGCTGGATAGACAGTTTTTCTGAGGTTTTCCTCAAGATTTCAGAGTATGATCTGATTTCCCCCCCCAAACCAGGTTTTGTAAAATGATGGTTTGCCATACCTTCCACCATCCCAACCCGCAGGACAAATGTATATTTTTCCTGTTTTGTTAGCTATATGATTTTTATTCATAAAAAGGTAGAGGAAAAATATTGCTTAATGTCAGCTAGATATTGTTGAACTATTTGAAGGCTGATCAAGATGGCTTCTTTTGTCTGGAAAATTCTGGCTATCAGAAACAAAAACATGAACACTGAAGTATTTTTTTCTCGATTTGGCCATCTTGAATTTAAAATTTTACATACTTGTTGGCTGCAAAATGGTGTGGGACTATTAATTACTTGTTTTCCTTATGAAACTCTATATTTAATTTTTTGGTGATAGGAGATGCCAAAATTTCACTCGGGTGAAAATGATATTTTAATTAGAGGAAAAGATTTTTTTTCCCCTAACACTAATTGAAGTTAGAAATAGGACATTATTTAGCAATTGGAGAGTAATTAGAAGAATATAGTAAGTTAAAGTTACTGTATGTCAGGTTCACTTGCTTGACTTTTTCAGATTATATATAGTTTAATTATTTAAAAATAGAAATGAGATAAAAAATAAGCCTCAATTAAGGAAATAAATGTATGAACTGTTAGAAGGTTTTATTTTGGCAGCAGTTATTTTTCTGTAATGCAGATAAAAAATCAGCCTTAGTCATACCTAGTAAGATTTTAGAGTGACCAGAAGAGGATTGTACTGAAAGGACCAAAATAGTGTTCTAAGAGTGAGATGGCGAAAGAATACTTCAAGTATAATACATAGTATGAAAAGACCTGAAGACCAGGACCAAAATTTATTCTTCCCCACAGCAAGGAAGGGTGTACTAGGAAGATTTATGTGGTTTCTGAAATAAGTTATTTATTCCATCAGTATCCATAGAATGTTTTGTGTTGGAATGGACCTTAAAGATCATGTAGTACCCAACCCCCTGCCCCGGGCAGGGCCCCCCCTCCCCCCCCAGCCCAGGCTGCTCCCAGCCCCGTCCAGCCTGGCCCTGGGCGCTGCCAGGGCTGGGGCACCCACAGCTGCTCTGGGCAGCCTGGGCCAGCGCCTCGCCGCCCTCACGGGGGAGAATTTCTGCTTAACATCTCATCTAACTCTCCCTCTTTCTGATTACAGCCATCCCCCCTTGTCCTGTCACTGCTTGCCCTGGTAAAAAGTCCCTCTCCAGCTTCCCTTTAGGTGCTTCACCTTTAGGTGCTGGCAGGTGCTGTAAGGTCTCCCTGGAGCCTTCTCTTCTCCAGGCTGAACCACCCCAGCTCTCTCAGCCTGTCTGCACAGGAGAGGTGCTCCAGCCCTCTGGTCATCTTCGTGTCCCTCCTCTGGACTCGCTCCAACAGGCCCATGCCCTTCCTGTGTTGGGCGCCTGGAGCTGAAGGCGGTACTGCAGGGGGGTCTCATGAGAGCGGAGCAGAGGGGGAGGATCCCCCCCTTGACCTGCTGGCCATGCTGCTTTCGAGGCAGCCCGGGGTACAGCTGGCTTTTGGGGCTGCAAACACATTGTCTGGCCGTGTTGAGCTTCTCATCCACCAGCAGCCCAAGTCCTTCTCTACAGATCTGCTCTCAGTCCATCCTCTGCCCAGCCTGTATTGATACTGGGGGCTGCCCCGACCCACGTGCAGGACCTTGCACCTGGCCTTGCTGAACTTCACGAGGTTCGCACGCGCCCACCTCTCAAGCCTGCCCAGGTCCCTCTGGACAGCATCCCTTCCCTTCAGCCTGTCAGCCGCACCACACGGCTTGGTGTCATCAGCAAACTTGCTGCGGGTGCTCTAAATCTCACTGTCCATGTCGCCAACAAAGTCATTATACAGCTCTGGTCCCAGTGTGGACCCCTGAGGAACGCCACTCGTCACCGGTCTCCAGTTGGGACATTGAGCCATTGACTACAACACTTTGAGTGCAACCATCCAGCCAATTCCTTATCCACGGAGTGGTCCCTCCATCAAATCCACGCCTCTCCAGTTCAGAGACAAGGATGTCACGTGGGACAGTGTCAAATGCTCTGCATGAGTCCAGGTCGATGACAGCGGTTGCTCTTCCCTCATATGTCGACACTGTAACCCCATCACAGAATGCCACCAAATTCACCAGGCACGACTTGCCCTTAGTGAAGCCATGCTGGCTGCCACCAGTCACCTCCTTATTTTCCATGTGCCTTTGCACAGTTTCCAGGAGGATCTGCTCCATGATTTTGCCGGGCACAGAGTTGAGACTGACTGTCCTGTAGTTCCCCAGGTCTTCCTTATTTGCCTTGTTAACAAGGGGGGTTATGTTTCCCCCCTTCCAGTCAGTGGGAATGTCACTGGATTGCCACAGCTTCTCAAATGTGACGCATAGTGGCTTAGCCACTTCATCCACCACTTCTCTCAGGACCTGCAGATGTACCTCATCAGGTCCCATGGACTTGTGCCCCTTCAGGTTCCTTAGATGCTCTCAGACCTGATCTTCCCCTGTAGCAGGTGGTTCTTTGTTCTCCCAGTCCCTGCCTTTGCCTTCTGTGACCTGGGCGGTGCGGCTGGAGCACTTGTCAGTGAAAACTGAGGCAAAAAACCCCTCATGGAGAACCTCAGCCTCCCCCGCGTCCTGGGTAACCACGTCTCCCGTTCCCTTTGGAAGAGGGCCCACCTTTTCCCCGTCTTCCTGTTATCTCTGGTGTACATATGGAATCTTTTCTTGTTGCCCTTGATGTCCCTGGCCAGATTTAACCTAACCTGATCCTTGGCTGCTCAGGACATTTCTCTGTATTCCTCCCAGGCTACTTGTCCTTGCTTCTGCAGATCTCTTAACTCCTCTTGTTTATCGCCCGTGCTACGTGCGTTTGCACGGAAACATTTAGTCTGAGCCCCCGGTGGAGCTGACTGACTGGCTGGAGCGGCTGGAATTCCTTTGTGCTGCTCCTCAGGTGCTCCCCCTGCCCTGCGACCCCTCTCCAGGCTCTGGGCATCTTTTGCATCAAACTGGTAGGGGATGGATTGAGGTTCCCCTCCCTTGGCAACTTTCAGATCAGCCAAGTCCGATGAAAGTACTTGTTGCATTTTGGTGCTTCTTTTTTCCTTTCCTGTTTAGTTTTCTTCCCTTCTGCCCTGCCTTTTGAAGGGCTGAATATTAATGTCTGCATCTGTTTTAGACTGGTTTTGCCTATACCCAGGCTTAGGATGGTTATCCTCCTCCTGCTGTCCCCAGGGACATGCATTCTATAAAGAAAATAGGTGACATCATCCATTCTTGTTAGATATCCATTGTCCATATCTATTAAAAGTTTGTTGCTCCTGATGGAAATTGCCTAATAACTCTGTTTAATAAAGTCTGACTGGTGCAAACTGAGGGCTGTGATGCTAAAACCATCAAGCTAATAATTTAGTTTTTTGAAACGCTACAGATAGTCCTCCCAGATTATACTGAATCATCTGAAGCTTTGTATAAAAAAATAGGATAATTTGATCAGTTGCATCACTGGTAACTTTACCAGTAGAGAATTCTGCTATTATTTGACCATGAAGTACTTGCTGATTCCTGGCTGGGCTGGGGGATCAGGCAAGCAGAACTAAGCATGGCTGTGTGCAAGGTTACTCTTACACGCCAGCTTCCATTCATGCTGCCTGTGTTGATGTCATCATTGAAACGTCTGACCTCGGAGGACTGTGACAACAGAGAAAAATGGAACTGTGGACGTATTGCAGTTAAACGCTTGCAGATGCTCGTCCTGCAAAAGTTCGTTGAGGTCTTTGTCTGGATACAGACCAAAGGAGAATCCTGATTTCTTTTATGCATGCCCTCTGAGTGTTGGAGTAATTATTATTGAACTATTGAACTAAAATCTGCCAGTAACGGGTGAATATCACTAGTGTTAAAGTTATTTCTGACAATGTCAATGTAATCCAAGTTAAATGAAGGAGAATGCAAAAGAACAAATTTTGTCCTGAGTTGCACTAAAGGGAAGACATAAAGGGTTCAGTCTCCAGCCCTCACTGCCACCACTGAATGTTCTGGGTGGAAAGAATTATGTTCAAAAGATAAATTTGTTCACAACTCTCTTTGCTTTCGGCCTGAAACAAAATATTTAATTTTAATTTCACAAATCGTTAATGAAAGTGAAGCAGCTGAAAGACACTCTGAGAAGAGTTTGCAAAACAAGAAGGCTATAGCAGCAGTCAGTGGTTTTTAATTCAGTATGTTAATGACACTCAAATAAGATTTGTTCAAAACCCTCTTCTCTTTGGGTTGATTTGAACATTGGTGCCCATTTCCCTGGAGAACTTTCAGGTTAAAAGATATGTTAAGGTGTAATTTTATCATTTTGGACCAATTCACTTTGACTGAAACACTTAAAAGTTACTACAATAAGAACCTAGCTGTCTGCCCCTCGGGTAAGGGGTCTAACACCCATCTCTAGCACCATTCCACATTTTTGTTTGCTTGATCTTTCTGACTGGAAACTTCAGTCTTTGGTACAGTGTGGAATCACTCCAAGTGGAGGGATCTGGGGAGACTCCAAAGTATAATTCCTTATAGCACATTTACCTGTGAACTTCTCTGTTAAGCACAGGAGCTATGTTCGTGCCCAGGCTACAGCGTGGACTGAGCATAAACTTAAACTGTCATCCCCTGTATGGTGGGAGAGCATCCTTACTCTGCTGTGCTAGCCAGCCACAAGAAAGGATGCTGGCTTTCTTGTTGCAGTCTGTGAATTACATCACTGCCTAGTCCCTCTCCCAGCCAAATAAACTGAAAAAAATTGTATGGTTTCTGTAGAAATACGGTGCTTTTATTACCTGAACTTTTCACTCATTCACACATATGAAATCCTCTTGCATCAACAGGGTTTTGTATGAACTTGATTGAAAAGGGCGTGGAAGATAGTACTAGGCAAACAAAATCATTTCTTGCACAGATGCCAACACACCAAAAATCACAAAGTGGAAAAAGATACGAAAAATATGTAGAATATTAGTTGGAATTGCAACTTATGCCAATAAATGGTGAATGATTGAGAAGGAGGTTTGAGTTGCAGGTTGGGACTGAAGACAGAGCAAGACTGAACTAGATAGTACAAGGAAGATGGTGGAATAAATGGAACTGATCTAAAATATCATTTCCCTATATCCATCCATCCATCCATCCATGCAGACTTGCATGCATCTCACTCCATGTTTAAAAAAGCAAGAAGCATACCAGTATTCACAGTTCTGATAAATGTATCTTTCACTTTATGGGAAAATATAATTGAATTAATCACCAGTTAATAAGTACTCTCTGGAAAGACAGGGTAACTGTCTATATGTGTCAAATTGGAATGTACTAAACAACAGTGGGTCCTCTAGTAATGTAATCTGATAATACAACAAAACCCATAGAAAACTGAACCTGTAGAAATGACCCTGAAATTAGACTTTCTAAAAGTAACTATGCCCCCTGCCCTCAAGAAAAAAAGGATTAAAAACCTCCATGCCTTAAGGCAGAAAATACAATCAACCTATGGTAATCTACCAGCAGCAGCTGGTTTTAGCCTTACCAGACCAGCCAAAAGCGTAAAGTGCTGCTGGAATACTAGAAGAGGCTGAAAAATAGGAAAAAAAATGTATTTGTGTTTCAAAGATTTTTCTGACAGAGGTCCCAAAAGAAATTGGTGAAATTCATAGTGGTGAAAGAATTACCTCTCAAGGGTGTATTTTGTGTTGGTTTACCCAGTGATTATGAAAACTTCCAGTCTGTCTGTGAATGAGTCACTGCTTCCAGGGAGAATTCTTGACAGCTGAAGACTTGACTATATTAGTTGACAGAAGACAGAATCCTTATTAAACTCACTTGATAGACACACAACACTTTTAATGTGAGACAATTCCCCAGTGGTCTTCCTTACTTCTGCTTTAACAGTTTCGTAAAAGTTTGAAACTCGTTAATGTGTTGAGTGCCTAAATAAGTACTCCATCTTGATACATCTTTATAATGGATTGTCTCTTCTCAGTTGCGCTTCTGCAGAGAGTGTTGGTCCTAGCCAAGTGTAATTTGCTGTAAGTCACCAAATTGAGTGGAATTACAGAAAAGTACCTCTGCTCAGATAACATTGTTGATGTTAGTAGGGTTACCCCAGTGGTCAGTTCAGTTTTAACCTTTCACCATGTTAACACTAACAAAATGTTTGCAATGCGGTAAACAGTCACATCGTACCTTGGGGTCTGACGCCCAGTGAAGCTGCACAGTGTAGGCAGGAGATCACAAATTCCCATTCCAGAAGCAGGTGTGGGATAAACTAGTGATGCTCTGAAGAGAAGCTAAAATCAGAATTATTGCATGACACCTACTCAGCATTGACTTGTGATACAAAAAGACATTCAATATTATTACAGAAACAGTTATTGCTGTTACTATTATTATTATTACAATTGAAATGATATTATGTTATAGTTTCTTCAAGAAGCATTTCTATCCAAATAATTGATGCTTTCAGATTTTGGTACTTGGATGGGTCATTGGCCACTTGCTTTTTACGATTATAAAATATTTATAGTAGCAAAATTTTAGGTGATTGAATACATTTAGATATGCTAACCTTATTTAAGCATTAATTTCTGCAGCATTGGAGGTAACAGGCTTTTGCTCCCATATAATCTTCATTGCTAGACAATTTAAACTGCCCAGGAGCTATTTTTATTTTCATGGTATACAAGATAAATTACTACAATCAGAGTAGCAGGAAACCAATTACATTATGCATATGTATAAAAGCAGTTGAAAATAACCAAATAAGTGTTTAAACTTTTTTTTCTTTGATAGTTAAATTTCTGGGACTGGCAGAAGAGAAGCTTTCTATTGTTTACCGTACAAGTAAAATGAGTTGCATTGTCTTTCCTTTTTAGAGAATTATTAAATTTTATGCTGTCTTTGTGTAATGTTACTTGTTTAAAATCAATAATTTTATATAGTCTCTGCAATAGAAAAATGTCTTCAGTATTTCTAAGACACTAAATCACATAATCTCCCAAATGCTGATGTGAGTGAGAAAGGAAAGTCTGCGATTCAGCCCAACTCAATAGTTTAAATACCTGAAGAAGAGTCATAAATACACTGACCTGTTCACTAGCATGGTCAGTGTTCATCCCTTTTTAATGACTGTCAGAGTAGGGGATAGCATGTCTAAGAGGAAAAATGTGAGCGGCATTTGAACCAGAGTTTTAAAATTGGTTCTTGGCACCTGTTTCCAAGCCCCCAAATAGTGTTTTTGCCAAGCTACTTTAGTTTTGTCTGTTTCCTGTATGCTAATGTTAGCCTGCTTTCTGCCATTCATCGCGCGCGTGCGTGCGTGTGTATGTGTTTACTGTATATATACATGAAGTCAAAGAGGAAACCTTGTGATATTCTACTGTTGGAGTGCATAAGAAAACGGAATGAGGAAACATAAGGAACTGAATGAGTCCTGGCTTTGTCTCCCATGATAAATGTTCCCAGCAATTCCAAAGAAATTAGAATTGTATCTCTGGAAATACTGCATGATGAACTTTGACTTTTTAAATTGGTTTTTTTAATGGTTGCTTATCACAAGGGTTATTAAAAAGGCTATTTTAGACAGACTGTGAGTAAAAGATTATGCTTTAAAAAGTGATGACTATGCAAAACCAATAACTTTTTTACTAAAGTCTTCAAAATTAGAGGAAGGAAAATTGTGTAAAAGTTAAGAAATAATTTTCAGACACTAAAAATTTTTATGCAAATATTCTTTTTGTGGTCATGAAAATCCTGGGCTCCATATCTTATAACAGGAAGCTTGAAATGATAATTTTGTACTATATTAAAAAGACAATATATTCTATTCTTTTTTAAATTCAGTATTTTTTAACTATATCCAAAGCCTTGTTGTGCCATTAGCAATTTATAATTTTAGGTATAAATTCGTTGAAGAACCAAGAAATATTAAAACTGAACACTCTCTTTAAGGTGTTCTAAGAAACGTTACAATCTCATGCTGGAAGTAACTTCTACTTTATCATTTCAATTAAAAATATAACAGAGCTCTGGCAGCCATTCGGAGTAAATAAGGCTGCTCATCAGGTGCCAGTGTTCTCATCTTAGACTTTTAGTTTTCATGGGTCTCTCTCTCTTTTTTTTTTTTCTTTTTTTTTTCTTTTAATTAATTTAAAAAATAAGACAATTTGTATATTTGCCAAAAAATTTTTTTAAAAAAAACTTGTGCTAAAGATCTGGCCCATTAGGAGTTATGGCAGAAAGTGAAATACCTATATCCCAAGAAAGAGAAATTTAAAATAAAATGTTAACCTCACTAAAGTCTGTAGCAAAAAGTTTTTGTTCCTTTTGGGTTAGTAACAAAACCGTCCCTGTCCAATCCCTTCTCCTCTGGCATCCTTCCCTGCAAAGGCTTTTGCTTTTCAGACGTGTCTTGTTGATGTAATTAATACTGGATCAGAATTAGTTGCATGCCTAGACTACTAGTCCTAGACCTCTTCCAGCCATGGTTTTCAGCTTCAGGACTGAGGAGCCGTTTTCTCTGACTACTACTGAACTCCTCTGTGACCTTGTGTTATCAGGGAAAAAGGGATACCAATAGGTCCCATCTCCTAGGAACTGCTTTGCTAGATGGCTATCTCAAAAATGCATTTGTAGTATGAGCTAGCATCTCCAGATATTAAAAAATGTAGTCTGTTCAGCTGTTTCCCTGCCCAACCCCCTCTTTCTCATCCCTCACCCCCCACCCATTTCTTAGTCTGAACTGTACCAGTATTATTACAAACTAGAACTGATGGTGTCTGGTACCTGTGGGCTACTACAGAGCGCTCAGGGAAAACCGGTCATTTCTAATGGCAGGTGAAATAACCGGTATGCTAAATAATAAGAATCTTAGGGACCAATCTGTTGTAAATGAAATCAGGGTTATGTATTGCTCCTCCTTAGAGCTTAATTGCCTTAGTCAGAGCTGACTGGAAGTGTGTAGTCCAGTAGCTGGACCTGGAGGTACGTGCCCATGGTTTCCCCCGTGCATCTTTAGGACAAGAGAACGACTCACGCTCTTCTTTGCACTTGTGAAGGTGCTGGTGGTACCAACTGTTTTAATGCCCTTGCCAGTCTCAGGAGGATGGCTCAGACTTAAGACCCTCCTTTGCTGAAGATACTTAAATGCACTCTATTCTCTACTGATGTGAAGAGTAGTGACTCTTCCACTGAATTGAAATTATTTCAGGATGTATTAGGCCAGAGAGGCATATAGTAAACAATCACTCTCCTTTACTGACTTAGTAGGAGATGTGTTTCATGCTGCAGGAAAACTGAGATATGGTCCAACTTTAGTTGCCACAAAGCAGGAACTTCTGGACTTCTTGTAACTTCTTTCCTTCTCTGAACTTCCCAGTGATGCACTTTGTTCTACCTAAAGCAAGTCTTCTGGATCCAGACACTAGACTGTATCTCTGATTAAAGTGTAGACAGTGCTTCCCTGAAGAAGTTGGCCACTGCGTACTTTCACAGCTGTCACTATAGTTAATATCTTGTACTGTATAAATAATACATGGTACAGTATTGGTCACTGAGTAGTCAATACAAAACTTAGGTGTTTTTTTTTTTTAATCAGTAGAAATCTATTAGAAGCACATTGTGGCAATAAGCAAAATCCAGAATTACTCCTTTCTATTAACCAGATACCAACATAGTTAGCTTGTCTTATCTCTAAAATCAGTTGCAAAGCACTCCTGAGGCACTGTGAACTTTGAACAGATGCTCAAGGGATATGCAGTGGAATTCAGAGATCAGAAGATGTCGTCCTGCATCCAAAACAGATAACTGTGCCATTTTGTCCCCCGTAACAGCAAAGTGAAACAGAAAGCTGTCTTCATCATTTCTCACAGCTTTGGGATCTAATGCCTGGATCCAGCGCAAAGAGCGAGAGGGGTACAGACAAGTTCTTTAGGGCAAAGTGTATGGAATTCCTGAGCGTACCTTGAGTTAAAGTCAAGACTATCCTACTGTAGAAATACATGGGGAGCACTGGTGAACTTCCTACCCTGAAGACATGGAAACGTCTGAACATGGTTTCTTCTGTCTTTATTCAACATATCTCTTTAACAAGAGAGGTGGGTTTAACAAGAGGGGTGATTGGCAAGATCCATCAATGTTGTATTTGTGGCAAAAGCCGTGTATCCAACAACATTTTTGCCTAGACCGTTGGAAATACATAAAATATATTCAACCTGACTTTTATTCCTGTTAGCACAATATATACCATCTTTTCAGCTGTCCCAGAAGCAGCCTCTATGGCACTGGCTGCTCTTAGCTGCCACAAATCACGCAGTCATTACATGGTTTGACCACCTAGCCTGAGGACAATTTTTTTCTAAGTCAGGATTGCGTACAGAAATGCAGTTGTTTAGTTAAGCTTCTCTGCTCACCCACATCATGTTATAAGAAGACTATTGATATGTTCCGATATCTTGCTGTGCTGGTTTTTTTGTTTGTTCATTTTTTCTTTGTTTGTTTGTTTGTTTTTTTCTTGCAGTGAAGTGAAAAGCATGGTCCTTCATTTCATATGGTCCTTTATAACATGTGTGTCTAACCTAGTTTTGTTTGCATCTGGGAGTGATAAATGTACTGTATATAACAAACAACGTACAAGAAGAAAAGCGGAATGTTATTAAAAACCTGCCACAAAACTGATGAAACCCTCTGAAAACTGTAGGATACTGGGAATGAAGCTGGCTGCTGCTTAATATCTGGAAACTGGTGAGTTATAAAAAAGAAAATGTTTGGTCCTCAGTGGAAGCTGATGTGAGGTGGTAGAGGTAAAAGTTCTTGGGGGTTAAAATGGAAAAGAGAAATGCAAGAAATCAGGACCTCTCTGTGAGACAGACTAATTCTGATAGACCAGGCTTGTCAGCAGAATAAAATCACGCTTTAGGCAATCAAAGGAGGAGTTATCATCTATAACTTAGGCCTTTCCACTGTGCATCCTGCCAGGTCACGTGGCACTCTCCTGATGCTCCAGGTACAGGGGGCCATATCAGCCCCGAATCAACCAGGCTGGTGATCTTCCTATTCCATTTGTTTCTTTGCTTGCCCTTGTACTGTTATGGTCATCTTCTTTCTACGTAGTGTGTTTTTCTCACGTTCCATCATTACTGGCTGACATCAGGCAAGAAACGATATGTGAACTGTTGCACATAAAAAATACAGCAACTACATACTATTTTGCTCTAAATAAACCAAGCCAACTGGGTTTGAGACCAAGGGATCAAGTGAAAGTCAAACTGTCACAGCTGGTTTTTAGGGCAACCTTCTATGGCCATAGGACTCTGCCAAGGATAGAGTCTCCACGCTCAGGATTTTTGCTAGCAAGGGAATCCTACGTGGGTACTGTTGTAATGGGCAGGAAAATGCAGAGGTAGATGATGGCTGTAACAGCCTAATACTGCTAGAAATGTGCTCAATCATAGAAGCAGTTTTGCCTCATCCTTTCCTTTTGATGTTCCCCTGCAATCACATTAACCTTGTGCTTCACCAGCCCTGATTGCTTTTAGTCTCTGGGAACATCAATTTGCCACAGAACTCCTCAGCTGCAACTTCTTCGGACATTACAGTAAAAACACTTGCCTGTGGGAGTCATGCTCCTTTTATCTTTCCAAATCAAGTAGGAGGTACGTACAATACCAATCTAACCCTGTTTCTCAAGCCTTGTAATAGGGCTTTTGAACTGAAAGTACAGAAGCTTTAGAACTAAAATAATGCGTGAGCCTTTCTCCAAACTCCATGGACAGATACACAGGGAAGAAGGATTTTGTTGTTGTTTTTTAAATATTTAGGGGTCTTATTTTTGTAGAAAATGTTATCCTGCAATGAAAGCCCGTCTTTCATTCTTTTTAGATTTTGGAGTTTTATAAGCCATGTGTAAAAAATCCTGCCTATAGAGAAAGAGTGCCTTAGGCAGGTAGGATGTGGCACTGAAATTGCCCCATACAGAAAAAATTGCAAAGATGTCTATTAAGGAAAAATGAACGCTGCATTGATAAAATATGCAGTGTTTCCTTTGTCTCCCCACAGGGCTGTGCTGTGTGCTGCCATTTGCATTTCCTCAGCAGTGAAACCACAGGAATGTAAAATTAATAAGAGTGTACAGAGCGTGTTTAACAAACACTGACACATACCCTGTGGTGACTTGGCATCCAGCATTTGGCTTGGGATCGATGGAGGTGTACAGATCTTACTGGGGAAAAAAATGATCTCATAATACCTGCAAATAAATGAACACATCGGCTCAGTCCAGCAGGCTTTGGGCAGGTCTGGAGCTGTCATACACACTGCAGGACACTCAGACTAGTAGATAAAGCATGTATCCAATATACATCCCCTGTGGCAGGACCACAGGTCATCCCTGCTGGGTCCTGTTTGCTTGGGAACATCTTGAGGACTGTTCAGTCCATTCTGAAAGCCTCCACAATCTTTTTTAGAACCTCTGGAGAGGTTCTCTTTGCTGTCATGTTTTTGGCACAGAGCAAAGCACACTGTTCTTGTTCAGTTGCCTTAACCTGTCTAGTTCACAATGAGCTACTGGGTAACCTCCTGGAAGTATGCACACCATCATCCTGAATTTTTCGATGTTCTTCAAACCAAATATTCAATGAAATATTCAGTCAGACAAAGCATTCAGCTGGTGCAAAGCATTAGCACTATTAATGTTTATATTCTTACCTGTCCTAGTGTGCTTGTTTGCAACAGTTAGATTCCCTCCTGCATGGTAAATTTTTCTGGGTTATCCCACAATGTTCTGCACAGACCTATATATTCTATGACACTAAACTAGTTGTTGGAGTAGAGAAAGGTCCCTTCCAGTTTGTGAAATGTATTACCTGTTGTGCTAGGTCTCATGCATAAATAATATGACTGTCAACTGTTTCAAGACAGCTGAAGACCCTCATTTTTGCAAAACATTTTTTCAAGGGATATCTAATAGATGGACAACCCTCAGTCACAGCAGTGTCTGTAGCCAGTGTGTTGAACACGTAGCAGGGTAATGAATTAATGTAGTAAACAGGACATACAGTTTTTTCAGCTGGATTTGAACATGTGCTTCAGGAAAGAGATGGAAGCTTTCAGAGGAGGATTGGTAAAGCTCTGTGTGTGGCTGTTAAACCCTGGAGACTGTTGCACGGAGTCATGTTTCCTATCAACCATCCTTCTCAATGCAGCGTACCAATATGACTACTTACACGCGTATTTGTACTCTCAGTCCCGTTCTTACTGTTTGGTATAGCTGAAGGAGAAGTTGTTTTAGACAAAGTGTTCTTGCAGCTGAATTGCTCAGTAACACAGGGGTTGATTAATCCAGCTGCAGCCCTTTCAGCTGCACAGCTGGCTGCTTCAGTTAGCAGCTGTTGCCTGAAGGAGGTGTGAACTGTGGGTTGCGAGAGAGAAGTCACTGGACTTTTAGAATAAGACACATTGTTCATTAGGCTTTTTACTCTAGGCTGAGAGCAGAATAATCCTCCAAAATAAATTTCATAAAATTTAGAGTCATAAGACAGCACAAAAAACGAAATACACAGTTATAATAGTAAGAGCATATTTTAGAGGAACACTCCTCCTCCCCAGCTAAATGGAAGAAATTGCTTGTTTTGAAGTAAAAGCTGAATACTTACTAGGTTATGCTTACTAACAAATGAACAAAGCAGTTGCAACAAAGCTTCTAACTTTGAGGTAAATCCCTCAGTTAGACAAGCTGTCAGTCAATAGCTCACCTGAGGCATTAGCAGTTCAAGAAATGCCTGTAATAACCAGAAGTAAGTATATGTTAAAGTTGAAAAGCGTTGTATAAAAGCATATGGCATCCTCTAAAGTAACGTTTTTGGGGAGAGTTAAAACAGACACATGCATCTAGTATCTCAAACACCACTAGGAATACTACAATAATACAGTATTCAGAGTTTATGTTTCTCCTTTGTTTTGATTTAGTGCTTAATGATACTATTATGATCTGGTAATCCTGATCACTGACCTAAACAAAATAATTAGCTATAGCCACATAGTCTATAATGTAAAATGTTTAGAACCATTCCCCACTCCCCCTCTCCCCACCCCCACCCCCCCCACCCCCTGATGTTCAAAGGCATACTATATCTCATTTTCTGTTTCTACAGTGTAGATAAATTCATGATAGTGGGTCAGGATTTGAAGGGTTGGTTTGCCCAGTATGTGTGTTGTGGAAGTTTCATCTAACTAGACCAATAACTTGTCAGTTAATAGTTCTAGTTACTTCTAAAAGA
This sequence comes from Falco biarmicus, assembly GCF_023638135.1. Taxonomy (NCBI): domain Eukaryota; kingdom Metazoa; phylum Chordata; class Aves; order Falconiformes; family Falconidae; genus Falco; species Falco biarmicus. The sequence continues at coordinate 3,977,879 of NC_079311.1, read as the reverse complement.
ACCACTTGCTAAACAAATACCAAGATTTTGCACAATAAAAAGAATCTGGAAGAAAAAAACCTCTAGAAAAAGTGTGTGTTACTGTCTGTACTATAAATTTCTTAGAAAAGTAGATCTTGTGCCTCTCTCAAAGTCTTACAAGACTGTTCTTCAAAATGCCTTAAGAATTTTCTGAGCATCCAAAGCATATAGGATTAGGAATTCAAATATTGTATCAATTATGAAAAACCTTCATATATGCTGGGCTAATGCTATTCTGTCCCCGCACAAACACGTACCCTTTCAAGAACTGAAGAATGAATACAGTACTTACAGCAAATCTGTAAGTACTTACGTACTAGCTACATGGATACATTTTGGCTATTTTCCATTGCATAATGTTTGCACAGTCGCCTGGCTTTTACGAAGCAAAATTTCAGGAAGGGAAACTTGGAAATCGCTGTGAGAACCAGGTTGTCAGAGGTGAAGAAGAACAAATGCTTCCTTTAACTATTTTGCCTCTTCACAAGAAAAGTTACTATCAGAAGAATGTAAAATGCACCTGTTACAATTCAAAGATTTCTATGATGTGCCAAGGCAGTGTCACAATTCTGTAATCCGTCATTTAATCAGAAAACCTTTAGACTGCTTGATACCTGAGGCTGGTAAATTTCCTGACGCTGACCTGAAAGATGGCAATTTTAAGTTTGGTGGTTTGAGCTATTATTTTCTTCGGTCAGGCCTTTAATGATTTTCCTAGGTTTGGATGCATTTTCTGTCCTTCCTGACAATTTTTTGTTAGAATGGAATTTTGGTGGAATAAGAATTTTGGTTTGAATCTTATAATTCTCTTGTTTAAATTTGTTCTTTCCCTTTACATCATAATGCAGTACTTTTTTCCAGGGACACTTGAGTAGATGCACAGAAAGTTATTTATGTCCATACTACAGTTGCTAAGTTCACGGAGACGATTTTCTTCTTATATTTTCTTTTTTTTTATGCCTTAGAATGGTTATACTGCAATTATGAGTGAAGCCTGGGCAGCCATAATTCAACTGCCTTTCAAAACAGTTATCTCAGGCGCTGCTGCAGACACAGCTGTAGGATCGGAAAGCACAGCGCAGACTAGCTGATGTGTGCTGGCTCACCTTCTGAGGTGGGTACGGCCATCCATGAAGAACCCTCTGCTGCTTGCAGAGGTATCTGCTGTGAAGTCTGAATGGCTGTTCCTTCGGCGGCAGCAGTTGCAGAAGTGGTGCATCAGAAGTATGGAACACCAGGATATACTAATACTTGCATCTTCATTCTCAAATACTGCTTTAGCTAGCCAGCATTTCAGAGTTTCAACCTTGCTTGTCACTACTAGCATGAAAACATACAGGTGGAAACCTTACTGGAAGCAACGCCCAATGCTGGCGTTTCTGCCTTGGTAGCTGGTATGTTTACAAAAATTGTCCGTTCTAGAATTATCTACTTGCTACATCTTTTTTCTGTGGAAATGTCCTATGTGTGTAAATGGCAATAAATTGCAAGAGAACACTTCCATACAGAGCCATTAGAACATGCCATGAAGCACTATTAGAGTTCAAAGGATCATTTCATGTGATTTCTACCTGAACTTTCTATTTATCCTGTGCTTTGGAATTAGGGACTGGCATCCTACTGCACAGTATGTCCTGCATGTGCTTAATCACAGTTGTGCAAGTTTTTGTCTAGAGCAGCAAGGGCAAAAATGTCCCATCTGTTACCTGTCCTACATAAGGAAAATATTTTACCATTCCTGTAACTTTTTCTTCTTTACAGTGGTGCAGGGAATAATTACATTATCACTTTATACAACCCCCCACTACATCTCTCCCCATTCTGCATAGAGGAATAAAGGCAAAGAGATATTTTTCCTTGTCGTCTTCTCAGTCTTCAAGACGTGCAGAAAAAGTGCTAAGTGGGTATGGTCTCCATCACTGTCCCTCGTTTACAGACTGGTGAAGACTGGCAGTTGAGTCTTTAAGGATTCTCTGGCAACTGCAGCTCAAATGTATGAGGTGTATTCCCTTCCCACTGGACAGAAAGTCACTGAAATTACTTGCTCTGTGTGAAAATTTGGTTGCAAGCAAAACACACTGTTGCTTATTATCCTCCTTCAGCCAGAAGACTCAGTACATTGTTGATGAAAGCCGGGTGACGCCCCTCTTGTTATATGTCTGTAATTTAACTACAGTCGCATTTAAGTGAAGATTTGAGCTGTTGAGGAAAATTTGGGAATTTTCCTTTTCTTGTCTGTTTCTCTTTTCCCTGTGTTCTACCTCTTATTGCCAGATCCTTCAAACCTTCAAGTCTGTCAGTAATTGGGGGGATAGAAAATCCAGCAGAACTAAGAAAATATACATACTGATCAGGTGATTTAGGACATCGTCCTACAAAGACTTGCACACGTGTAGCTTTATTTGAGATAATTTAACCAGAGGCAGTTTAACTGTTTACAGCATATGGAATTAACACATTAAAAAATGTTGAAGGAGATTGGGAATGTAGTTAATGAAAATTCCTACAGATTTTTGGACTTGGATCGCCTTCCCAAATGTCTTAAGAATGATTTACCTTCAATGTTAGGGAATCACTTTTTTGTTTCTCTGGCATGGAAGAGGCTTCTTTTCGGTTTTAAGTGGTGGTTAACGACAAAACAGAATGCTCTTTAATGAATAAGAAATGGTGATTCAGCAGATTGGTATAAGAAACCTTACAAATACTTAGTTTATTATTTTAAATTGTAATTTTTTTTTATTATTATTTTAAATAGAGCTAAGGGCTGATGCTTTACATGTGGTTCCATTCTTACATTAAAGAAATTTTTAGGAATTTAGTTAATGAAATATGCCTTCAGGTAGGAAATCTGCCACACAAGATCACCTAGGAGCTCTCTAAAGTCATTATTCTTTGCGTTTTGTAAAACACATTCATCTTCCATTATAATAATTTATTGTAACTCCAAAGAGAATAAAATGAGTCTTTAATCATATTTGATTTCTTAAGAGAGTGGGCAAGAAAGGAGAACAAGAGTCAGTTTCTAAGTGATTTTTACTCGTCTAACACACAGAGGATTACAATCCTACCCCACCCCTCTGACAAAGCCATCCTCATTATTTCAAAGAAAAACACGTACCATCTGAATCACACTGAAAAGCAGCTCTTCTGGACTGGATTCTGCAGCACCCGGGTCAGCCAGGCATGGGCAAAGTGCTGTTAGCTTTCCCAGCACTGCTTGACTTGATCAGTCATTCCACTAAACACACACCTACAAAACACTACTCCACGCATTGGTAACATTTATCATGGTTTCAACTAAAAGAAGTTAAGCGTTGCTGCTCAGCCATAGCTGTAGCGCATGACTCTGGAGCATGTATGCTATTAGAGGTCTGAAGCTTCCTCAACTCCTTTCTTCTCTCTCCCAAAGCTGCTTTTTTGCCTTCTTCTGTATTTCCAGGAAAAATAATGTGGGTTTCATTGAAGTTACCGGTACTGAATTTTCTGAACAAAAACCTCTCCGGTGTTTCAGGCACAATCACTTTGTGTGAATGCCTAGAAATAATTCCCAAGAGGTTTGCAGCCTGCCCCTGGTGTTTCCTCCTCTTTGTCAGACAATTCTTAGGCACCTGTTGGGTTGACTCTTTAGATGAAATTGTCAGAGGGTATAGCAAACAAAGACCTGGCAGTTACGTACATAACATCTGTACATCTCCGTTAGTCGGTGTGAAGTGTGACTGGCTGTTCTGCCTTGTGTATCTGGACTTTTTGGTCCAGTGTTTTCCGTGAATGGTGAGTACGTGTGTGTGGAAGGCAGGTGAAGATGATGTTGGGAAATGCTGATATTTTTAACAGCTTGAAGGTTACCTTTCCCTCCTCTTTTGTAACGTTGCCAAGAAGTTTGACCAAAGCACACCTGACATATCGGTAAGCATTTTTTGCATTGGCAAAGATAGTTATTCTGAGTGTGGAAAACAATGAAAAACAATGAAAAGAAACATCAAAGACAGATTTTTGTCAGAGTGATGGTAAAAGTAGAGGTATTTGGAGGGGTTTATTGCTTATTAGTCATGGGCAAAGCAGCAGCCCTGCCCAGGCTTATTTAATTTTCTGCAAAACAAATTAAGGAAGACAGCAGACTGGAAGGGACAAGGGAAATAATGAACAGATCAGAAGAGACAGACCTGTGAGGTGGATTTAGAAAATGGTCTACCAACACCTGAGATATATCTCTGGACTCTTATAAAGCTGTCCTATCTTTACCTTTGCAGATGTGTTAAACAACTGGAAGTACAGGACCAGTCTACTTTTCTAGTCATGCACAAAACGTGTTTAATGAGGCAACAATGTCCCAGAACCCTTCACAGCTAGGAGCTGCAATACAGGGAGCCTTTGTGTATGTAGTAGTTTCAGATATAAGTCTTAGAATGTGGGAAACATTGCCATTCGGATAAGATTTTTTTTTTGTGTTGGGGTTTTTTGTTTGTTTGTGAGGGGTTTTTTTATTCTGTGGGGTTTTTTTGTGTGGTTTTTTTTTTTTTTGCTTTAGAGATGTATTAGCATGAAGTGGAAATATCAGTTTCATAAAAAACAAGGCATCATACTGTCAACAATGGTAATTGAACAAAATAGAAACCTTTCATAAGAAAGTGCTTGTTTCAGTTAACTTCTGAGCAGATGTTTTTTGAAAACAGTTATAATATCATGCACTTGCCTTGTTGCAATGAAAGTTTTGATTGTGTTATCTGAAACAGAATTTAAGTGCATGATACTTGCAAATTTAATGAGAAGTGAAACTGTAATCCTCACAAAAATCCATAAAACTGAACAGTATTATTTTCATGTCAGTTGAAAATTCTGATTAATTCAAACTGAAAAATGCAATTATTTTATCAGTTCAGAAAATTTCATCTCAACTACTGGTCTTGAGAGGAAAAACCCATTTCCTGCTCAGTGCCAGCATAATATCTGTTCCAGAAATTGTGGTCCTACACAACTTGCTTTATGCACCAAATGGAATATTTCAGTTTCCAGGTAAGACATCTATCCTGTGCCTAATGAGCCAATGAATTTGGTAATGATTTCAAAAGGATAAACTGCTTGGCTTCTATTTTATGACATTTTTCCAGAAAAATTTGGAATAGTTAAAATACAAAAAGGTCATGGACTTCCATTATACATCACATTGTAAGCTAATTTTCCACAGCTCTTTCATCCCTACATTCTGTTTTCTGTCAAGTGAGAGAATTCTTTAAAGAGGACAAGGTTACTCATTCAAACCTGGCTTCAGGGCAGCTTCTTGAATAAAACTTAGACCCTCATATACTTTACGGAAAATTTATTTTACATCATCTGTAGGTGATTGCCTTGGATTCATAATTTAAAAAATAAAAAATCCCACGGTTTTGATCTATAATAATTTCTAGCAACTTGTATTTGAATTACAGATGACATGATCTTAGGATCACAAAGCATATAATTTTTTAAACAATCTATTTTCAAAGTTATGGAGAGGGTATTGCCTATTTCTACTAGCTTTATGTAAATCCATATGGACAGCAATCATGCTTGCATTGGTCTATGTAAATAAAATAGTTACCGTTAAGATATGTATGATTTCCATATGTATTCCATACTTTTTATACAGGATTGCACAGAATAATGCTTGTGGATTAATGGGTAATTACGTAGAATATATTTTTAAAAGGTCAAAGAAATCTGTAATTCTAACTTTCATTTTGAGAAGAATGCATAGTTAATTTAATATTTGGACATCAGTAGACGGCTAAGAAACACAACTATGTAGGTACATGCCATGTAAATAGAGCAGAAAATAGCAGGTTAGTTCTAGTGAGCTAGCTGCTACTTTTGCATTCGCCAACATTCATCCTACCTTCGTTAGTGATACGTGTATACGTATTACTGACAAGTATATTCCTTTTTAAATCTGAGTTTATGTCTGGTTCAGCTTGTAAAAGTTTCTTTCAGGTGGCTGTTTTATAGCTTGCGTAAAACCACTTTTATATTGTGGTTTTGTTTGGGGTTTGTTTTCGTTTTTTGTTGTTTGGTTTTTTTGGGGTTTTTTTGTTTGTTTTTTTACCTTTAGACGTATGTTCATCTGAAAAGCAAACCAGGAATTTTTGTCTCAGATAGCACCTGCAGCACCTGTTTCCAGCACCTTACAGTCCATTCCACCTCAAAGATCGATCTTCTGGTTGATATGATAGAAGCCTGATCATTTAGTCCTGACATTTCTGGGTTTGATCCCTAGTAATGATTGGTTCTGGCAGGTCTGTGCGGATGACATGCGGATGCATGCGTTTATATTTGTGAACATTCTCTCTCTATGGAGAGAGTGTCTGTGGTTTTCTAGCTGGGGATAAAAGTATTTAGCCCATAATTTCACTGAAAATGAAGCAGACGTGCACATCCTGGATCCAGTACTGCAAAGTGCTAGCTGTCTTCCATACCGAGCTTCTCCAGCTTCCTGGAATGGCAGTGACAGCTAAGGGTAATGAACAACTATGGGACTGTGTCCTTTGCTTTCTAGCAAATTAACTTCACAAGGACACCATTTTCTTTTTTTTTTCTAAGCTGGCTGCTGAGCTTTAGCCATACTATCTGTGCAAAGTAATTGAAAGTATAAGCTAAAATATGTCTATCATGTCTTTTAATTTATATGGAATAAAAGATCAAAGAAAGCTAAAACCTCTCAAAGCACCAGCTATACCACGGTCCGACTTCTAATGAGCCTGAGTAACTTGGTTATTTGAATGCTGTTCAGTAATTAAGCATTTTTTCTCATGTCTGTTTTTCCATTCTGTGTTGCTAAGTAAACTCTAGAGAACATAGATATCTTGTGTATAATTTCAGGAATAAACATAGATGAGTGCAAAAACCTTGGAAACTGGTTGGATTGTTAAGTAATCCTTTACAGGCATGAACTATGTGCATTCCTTTTTTAACAGCTCGAGCTAGGTTCAGAAGAAGATAAAGCCACTGCCATTCTTGCTATGAGTGCACCGAGCCCCTTGTTGCTTCATGTCATGACTTTGTCGCGTGGCAGCAGGGAGGGTGAGAGTGGTATCTGCAGCCTTTTACGTAAAATGTTTCCATGCCAAGTCACTGTAAAAAGGAACCTAAGTGTGACTTGAGGATACTTCATCTATCGTGCTGGTGTGGTCACTGTTACCAGTTATGGAAGAACCTGAAAAGTTTTATTGTTTTCCTTTAATAACACTTCTATAAGAACACGTACTACTTCTATGCCTGGGGCATAAGGTATGGAGTGTCTACATGACCTGCCACTGAATGTTATGTATTTTATGAGGAAATTACTCTTGTGTCTCCTATATCCTTAGTGGTATAGCCTTTCGTTGTACAAACACTGAAACTAGACAGCAAAATTAAAACATCTAATACTTCAGTTCTCTGAATAGTCTCATTTTTTTGGGCAGCTGAGCACCCACAACCATGAACAGAAAGGAACATCTGTGTGGATATCTTTGAGTAATACATAACTGATCTGTTATGAACACCATTCAGGGTATATCCTAGGAAGGACAAATCTCTCCCCTGACTCCAGTTCTGTGATCTTCTCATGCAACTGGTCCTATTAAAAAAAATACACAAAAAGTCCATACCAGCAGCTATAGGGGAAACAATAGATACAAATGCATGTTTTCTAGAATGATTTGGGTACCTGCATAGGAGAATATATCAAACAGAAAGAAAAGCAAATGCCAGCAGTTGAAATAACTGAAATTAATTTCTCAAGTCAGGACTTCTGACTTTCCGGATTCTAGTTTGTTAACACTTGTATTCATATTTTTCTCATCCTGAGGTAGTAAAAGCAAAAAGAAGCAAGCTGTACACAAAGGCTGTCATGCACTGGTGGCATGCTTTTTTATATTTCTCTATTCCTAAATGAAGTCAGATTGCTGAAAGCTGTAGTCGGTATTTCTGCATTCATCAAACCAGTATCAGTTATGCTCTAATAAAGAGCAAATCAGGAAATCTGTGCAAGTTCTTGACGTTGCTGACAATCACAGTTAAAATGTAAAATACTCAACTACATTAGTTTTATTTTTTTATTGAAATTAATTTAATCTTGATACTCCAGTATAGCTAGTTCCTGAATTTATATATACAATTGTGATGTAGTGTGCGTGAAATTAATTTCTTTCCAAACACAGAAACAGTAAAGATGAAACCATAGTAATTTGTCATGGGTGTTTCTCTGTGCATTCAGTAACAGATCTGAAAGTCTGTAAAGATCCGTCAAGTATGCATATTCAGTTAATGTGAGTTTTCATTAACGTTTTTTTTATCATGAATATCTTTGAAGACAATATTCTAGTACTGTTTCTAAAAGGACTAGACTGGGAGTAGAAACTTACAGAGCTGCAAAGCTCCCACTTGCACCTGTACTTCTGTAACGTTGCTCACACTTCAAAGCCACTTCTGCTGATGTGAATTAAGAAAATCCACAGTCATTGATGGATAGGCTTTGACTTCATATCATACTTCTATTGTCCTATTTTTGTTGGTGAAAACTGCATCCTGTAAGAAACCTCTGGTTTCTGAGTGGTGTATCTTATCTTTTACGACAGGGAAAAGAACCAGGTCAAACACAAGAGCAATTGGCTGCAGTGGCTGTTTCTAAGTCCACTTGACCAAAAAATAGCATAGAGTCACAGAACAGCTTGTTGGAAGGGACCTCTAAAGATCATCTAGTCGACCCCCGCCACTGCAAGCAGGGGCACCTTCCACTGGACCATGTTGCTCAAAAAAACCCACCCAGTAATAAATAAACTCAGTGTTTTATATCTAAAATAAAAGACCAGTGTTAGGAACCAAGGCTGCCAGGGCTCTTTGTAACAGTTCTTGCACATCTCGAGGTGGAACAAAACTAACTGGTGTGCTCCATGAGCACGTAGTTAAAATCGTTACTGCTGGCTGGCCAGTGGGGCTGGGTCCTCCCCTGCCTGCTAGGTAGATGCGTCTTCTTTATCATGCACGGAGGATGCCTTCCTCCACTGCAGAGTCGTGGCTGCTCTCCTGGAAACGGAGACATATCATCCTCATTTTAAAAGCAAATGAAACATGCCTTCAATCTAACAGAAGAGTGCTACCTGCTTTTTGTATGTTTCCTTCAGACATAATGCCTCCCTCCATTTCTTGCTAGCTGGGACACAGCTCCGTGGCTAATGGCAAGGGAGGGAGGGGAGGGACGTAATAATTCTGAGTCTGTTCTGTAGTCTGTGCTGTGGTGGCCTGCAGGAAACATTCATCGGGCTGGGAAGATAAAGTACACGTGAGCCATAAAGTTTGTGAAAAATAACTGTGTTTCAGGGACTACTTTTCACTGGGTGATTGCTGCCTGGCAAGAGCTGTAATGGCTGGGTTTCTGAACAAGCAGCAGGATTGCCTGTCCTCTGGCTGTACTTGAAAGGAAGGAGATGGCTGCTACTTGTATGAATCCCCCAGGTTTTGTGTAAATGTTAAATTTAGTCTCAGAATACTTATTGGATTGAATTCCTTGGGAGTTTTATGCAGGAGACAATGTTGTTTCTGAATCCCAGTAAGAAGCAGATACAAGCAAAGCTCAGCACCATCAAAAAAGGAAGCACTGGGAATCAGAAGAAACACAACTGCTGTGAATGCTCAAGTCAAAAGCTGACTTTGATGCTTTTCCAGTGTTGACTGGTGGTTGAGCAGGGGTTTTTCAAGGTTCCAGTTTAGGTGAGTCAGGTCTCTCCATCCTAGGTGACACCCGGGGTCTCTTTTTTAACTTTGATCTTTGCATGGTTCCCACAGCTCTGAGTGCACAGTGCTGCAATGCTGTTTGCTTCCTTGTAGACTTCTGGGGTCAACACTGCTTTCACAGTGGTCTTTGGGACCATTTCCAGTGGGTAATTGGTCAGCTTTTCTAATCAAATTTCCGTTGGTTTTTCTACTTTTAAGAACATGCACACACAAATAGAAACAGCAATTCTGGTATTTTTGACAGTGCATCTGTTCTGCTCAGGTGCTACTTAAAATTCTCTATGACAGGGTTTATATTTACATCATGGTTTCAGTTTTAGCAGCGTTCCCGGCAGCAAGGAACGGAAACTTGCTGATGGAAAGAAAATAATTATTCCCTCTTTCTTTTGCCAAGAACCTTTCAAAGAGAACACGCATTGGGTCACAGCAAATATGGTTCTTCAGTTTATGTATTGTTTAGGGATAACCAGAGCTGAGCTACTACTAGTCTGCTTCCAAACTCATCCTAACTCTAGAGGGATATTTCTGGTAGTGCAGGTGGGAGGCTAAGCAGCAAAGCCATTCCCTTTGCCTGTGACTGTGTAACGTGAGAATTAAGAAATACCTGCAGAAATGCTATTTCATTCCAGATGCAGAATTGTGTTTTTTTACTCTGGTGCCATACTGCTGTCATCAGTTTTCTGATTTTTGTTTTTGTGTAAAGGGGCTAACTTAACATTTAACACAATATTAAGCATTTGGGGTGGGGGGTGGGGTGGGGGGAGGGAGTTACAGTTGATTAGATTGTATTTTTGTATAATGTGTTGATAAACTGAAATGAGAAGCTTGTGCTTGCTATGTATTACAGGTCTTGTACTGCATTGCATTTTAAAAACCAGTAGCACCATGCCATTTATCCGTCTCATTACAAGGCTTTGGGATTTTCTTGCCACCTAATGGCCAGTTACTGGGAATTGCTGTTGGGCTAGATACCAATCTTCACCTGAGTGGAGCAGTTTCTATCCTATATTGTTGTATAAAGTTGTTCATATTTTGAGAAGATTAAAATTATGCCATTAGGAGCAAGTTCCGCAACCACGTCTTGGCCATCTTAAGTTCTCCCAAGTGGCCGATGGCTTACCTTTGGTGCAACGCTTCTGTGGATTCAAGGAATCACAAGACATTTGGGCAGTCCAAGAGGCAAATTACAGTCCCCCAGAGCATTTTGTTTCATACTGGGCAATCCAGACCATTCCAGTAGATGAAGCCGAAAGATTAAGAGTACAAGGGCATGTGGATGTCTTTACATCTCACTAAACAGAGAAGGTAAGAGCTAAGACAGCAATAAGTATAACTGAAAAGCTTGAGGTGATTCCTTTTGACAAAGAAAAGTTCTTCCCTTTGAATTTACTGCAAGTGAAGGGTCACCTGGCATCCACCACACATCTGAGACTCTGGGCTGCTGAATACTGCCTGCCTAGCTGAGGGTCGCAGTACATATACATTTCTGGCTAAGCATCGAGGTTTAACCCTGGCTGGCAACTCAGCCCCTCACAGCTGCTTGCTCACCCCCCACCCCAGCCCGTGAGATGGGGGAAAGAATCAGAAGTGTAAAAGTGAGAAAAATCATGAGTTGAAATGAAGACAGTTGAGTAGGTAAAGCAAAAGTCCTGTGCACAAGTGAAACAAAACAAAGCATTCCTTCCCCGCTCCCCACGGGCAGGCAGCCTCAGCCACAGGGCAGCAGGGCTCCATCACACGTAACGGGTACTCGGGAAACAAAATCCATCACTCCAGATACTGGTCCCTTTCTGCTTCTTCTCCCAGCTTTATACGCTGAGCCTGAGGTCATATGGTATGGGATATCCCTTTAGTCAGTCGGGGTCAGCTGACGATTTTTTTCTGCGAAACCCCGAAACATAGCCCCGTATCAGCTACTATGAAGAAAACTAATCCCAGCTGAACCAGCATAACAAGGTAATTGGAGAGAGGCTGGTGTGAGCTGTGCACAGGTCTCAAAAACAGTGATGGGCAAAGCAGACACGGGGGAGATGGAGGTAGAGCACTGCACACCTATCGTTCTGAAAGGGCCTGAAAAACTGTGTTTCTCCACACCGCTATTAAGGTTAGCACGAGGTAGACAGTATTTCCAAAGACCGAGTCTGTCTGGCATTTTTTAAGAGCAGGTTTAAAAACACCATAGAGAGGGCTAGGCAGACTGTGAGTGAAAGTAAGAAAAGGAGTAGAAAAATGAAAAGGAAGTAAGAAAGGGAGTTTGATGCTTAGCTAGTCAAAAGCGGAGTACTGTAACTACTAAAAATGCAAAGAACACCCTAAGATACTTCATCTCATGAAGAGTCTGAATTTCCAGGTCTAGTGTCACTATAGAAATTCACTGCTGGAGTGATTTAAAGCAAAAGATTCCTGAATTATTCTTCAAACTTTAACTTATGCCTCCAACACCTTTTGGAAAACCATTTTTTCAACTGTCACACATTTAAAATTATTTAATTTTTGAACTAGAAAAGTTTATAAATTAGCTAATTGTTAGTAGCATGGATATATTTGGTCCAATAATAGCACAGCTGCCTAAATTGTTGCCATTGCCTGACTGCTTTTCTTTTTCACTGCAAGAATAACTTTTAGGTATTTGCATTCATATTTGTAATTTCAATTAGGTTGAAACTGGGTATGTAGCAGTAAGACCACAGAAGCGTGGCTTTCAGTGGGAGGCTAATCTCCTGAGTGAGCTCTCGGGGCCGGGGTGCCCTTGTGTGTCTTGTGTTGATGTGTGTGGAGCTGGGGTTTTGCTGTTCCTAGTTCCCATATCGGGAAAGTTGAAGATGCTCTGAATAGGTGAACAGGTGCTGTGGTCCTATCTAACTGGCATAAAGATGCCTTTATCTTCTTCATTTCCTAAAAGGGCTCTAATTTTGCATGTGATTAAAAAAACACCATCACCCTCCACACACCCACATCCAAAATTGCAGTTGACGTATTTTTAACATTTCTTAGCAAATCTAGTCCAGCAGCAGGATACTGAAACCAGGAATTTCATTACTAGGAAAATTACAATTTCTAGTTCCATTTACTATTCTCAAATCTGTGTATTTGCATTATCATATATGCCTCTGCATCTCAGGCTATGGTTACCATTAAAGCTTTTTAATCAACCCATGATCTGAAATCATATGGATCACAGGAAATTAATGTTCTTCACCAACTGAGTGGAAATACAGGATCTCTGAATCTCTGGCTTTGGTGGTCTCATGAATGGTTTTCATTGTTTTATTCTCAGTTCCAGTTGCAACAGTAAGATCTGACAGAATCTATTTCCCTTGTACTGATAAGTAATACAATTTTTGAAGCAATTTCAGTATTTTAACCTCTTCTGGTCAATATTTTCTTAAACTACATTAAATAGTAAAAACTCCCTTGCTTTCTTCCTTCTTTGGGCTCTGTTTTTTAGTAGTTTCTCAGACTGCCTTTAATCTGCGATAGCCAGTCTACATTTAGCTTTTAGTTTCCCAACCCTTTTGATACAGCTTGCTATTTCATGAGTGTTCTTACTTCCATTTTCTGTAGTTCTAAAACTTTTCTGTATTGAAATGGCTTTGTGAATATTGTAATTTGCTCATGACTCTGAAAAGGGACATTTTTTATTGGTAGATGGAAAAAATAATGTTATATATATATATATGTCCACAAACTCTCTAGTCATTTTGCTGTACTTTTTCCTAGAATTCTCAGAGACCTTCCAAGGAAAACTTACTAAGTCGGAGCTGACCTGAAGCTCACTAAAGTCAGTGGGAAGGTTTCCATTGATTTTAAAAGGCTTTAGATCATTGTGTATTTATTCAGTAGACATGCAAGAAACACATGTGTCTTAGAGAAGTCTGGAATCCACAGATGTGTAGATTTATACGTCTAAAATATTCCTTTAAGAAAAAACCCAACACTGTCTTGATGTTGCCAAGAATGAAATGTAGCTAATTAGGGAACTGAAAATTATTTAATTAATGCATTTCACTTTATAATAGACAAAAGGGGATTACTGCACATCAGCTCAACAGGACAGTTTTTAAAATAGTTAAATGCTAGGTTCCAAGGTAATTTCATTTTCTTATTGTAATGAACAAATTTAACGCTTGAATGTGCCCTAGAAATAGTCATCCCAAGGCAATTTTATATTCTTGTTCTTGTGAATTTTTGATGTATGAATCTGTCCTGGAAATAGTAGTGTTTGGAACAGAATACACAGCATTTAAATTAAAAAAGGTACTTAATCCCATGCCAGGCACCAAGACTCTTGAAAAGTAAATTGGAATCTGGAGGAGGCAGAAATGGATAATTCAGGATGGAAAGAGTAAACTTGAACTGCTTATTTTTATGGATTCCCTTGGGTGCTGGAAGATTTAAAGTTTTGGGGAAGAAGGAAAGAAGTACAAAACATTGTGGAAAATAATAGTATGTGCCAGTCTTGATAAAACTAAGAAGACTTCAAAAAACACTTCTTTTTTTTTTTTTTTAAATGACTTTTTTTAAAAAACCAAACTAAACATATTCAAAGAAAATGGGTTGTATAAATATATCTTGTCCACTTTAAATACAGAAAGGTATATTTACATAGTAAGTCTGCACCAGGTAAATGATCTGTGTGAAGTGATTTATATAAGCGGAATACCTCTTTTACAGTATGCTTACTTTTTGGCTGTATAATCTTTCATTTTACAATGGAATTTTGTCATACTGAAGGTTACGTATAAGCAGAGGAAAAGAAGGCAAAAGAAGCAAAAAGTTGCTTATTTTTCTCACACAGAATAAATGCAAAACTAGACCTGTTATTCTTTTTCTGCTTACCCCCTAAAAGAAGAAGTGTTTTGCAAGGCTGTGGAGATAGGAGTTGTAAAAGCACAACGTTAGGACAGTTATATGATTTACATGGCTTAAGCTCTAGTCACGTATTTAACTTCTATACAACTTCCCCACCCCCCCACCCCTTTCTGGCCTATGGGAAGGTGCTGGAGAGACAGTTCACTAGATATTACAGTTTAAACTAAAAGAAGTGTTCCAACAAGATGGTCTTTCTAGAAACTTTCAAGAAAGACACATAAACCTCAATTTCCCACCAGAGGATTTTTCCATGAAAATAATTTTGATGGGCCATATTAGGCCATGGCTGGTATAAACATATATTTGGCTTGCAGTTAATTTTTTTTTATTGGACTAGTACAGAATGTTTAGGAAAAGTAAAAAAAAAAACAACAAAAAACCAACCCAAACCTTGAACCCTTCACAGGATTAGAAGTTTGGCATTAGAAGTTTGCAGTGTAGGTGTCTATGTCAGGTTAGCCACCTGAGGCTGGCTGTGTTGTCACAGGAGAGAAAAAGGCACCTGACCTATTTCTGAACAGTCTGCTTAAAATACAATGCACTGCATGCTGGAAATACTTTCCTTCCAAATACAGGAGATCAGGGTGGTTAGCTTAGATCTAAGTGCTAAACACACATTAGTAGTTCATCTAACACTTCAGGTGTTATTCAAGGAATTTGCACCGCAGCACTTTAAAACCTTCTCTAAGTCATATTTACAGCTGACTGAATTGTTTATTATGAATAATTTCTCTCGGGCATTTTGCTTTTCTTATTACAAATAATTAGTGAATGATTATGGCATTTAACTGGCTTTGGAAAAATTCCAAAGTACATTGTAAATACTGAATATAAATAGGGATTTGGGTTTTATAATCATACCTAAAATTGTTTTCTGGGAACCTTTTTCACTGTTTGACTAGTTCAAATTAGATTACTTGTGACTCGATCAATCACAAGTTGGGTTTGGACAGCCTTAGAGCTAGTTGAGAAAAGTCAAGAGGTGACATTTAAAAACCTTATTTGTTTTGTAGCTGGCAACCAGTGTGTGCTATTGCAGTCTATAGCTCCTGTAATGTACTTCCCAGTTATTTGTAGAACAACTAGTATGCTGTTGCTTGTGATGATCAGAGTTATTGTGATTATGCTTTAATTTTTTGGTAGGTTTTATTGCATCATCTGTAATATGTCAGAGCATTTTCATTACATCAGAGATATGTTTTATCCTAAGTGCTGTGATCCCTTTGATATCATAAAATGCTTTTCAGTGCTGAAATCCCTAAGTAGACATACAAAATTCTATCCATCATATAAATTGTATAATGACAAATTAATTCACTGCAAAACAAGGCCACGAGACAAACCAATCTGTGACCTTCTGCCTATTTAGAAACTTCTAGAAGCATGAACCACTCATAGCACATGGATATACGTTTCTTTTCAGACTGTACTGGGTCTGACTGCACTGGAGGTAATGTTTTCCACAGCAGCCCCCATGGTGCTGGGTTTTGGGTTAGTGACTAGAACAGTGTTGGTAGCACACCAGTGTTTTGCTGCTGCTGACCAGTGCTTGCACAGGGTCGAGGACTCCTCCGTTTCCCACTCTGCTCCCACAGCGAGGTGGCTGGGGCGGGCAAGAGGCTGGGAGGGGATGGAGCTGGGACACCTGACCCCAACTGACCCAAGGGACATCCCATACCACATAACGTCGTGATCAGCAATAAAAGCTATGAGGAAAGGGGGCACATGATGCATTTGTCATTATGGCATTTCTCTTCTGAAAAAAACACTATGCATATTGATGTCCTGCTTCCCAGAAAGGGCCTGGACACCCGCCTGCTGATGGGATATACTGAGTAAATTCCTTCTTTGCTTTCCTTCCCCACGCGGCTTTTGCTTCACCTGTTAAACTGCCTTTATCTCAAACCATAGTTACTCTCACCCTCTGTTTTCTGCCTGCCCCACAGGTAGAGGGCAGGGAGTAAGCAGCTTGTGTGGGTGCTTAGTTTTTGGCTGGGTTCAGTCCATCACAGAATCGTATTTACTTGAAGTGAAATTTCTCTTTTAAGGCCCATTCATCTTATAAAAACAAGGATTGGTTTTGAAACATAGGTTAAATCTCTGTTGTCTTTTGATATTTTTTCCCAGGTTTTTATTCCATTGGGATCAGTAGTGCCAGTGCTGCAGAAAAAGCTTTCCTATGGCACTTCTAAAAGAATGATTTTTTTACCAGATCATTTACAAATCATGACAAGTTGAATGTCAGCTTCCAACAAGCAAATTGCGAGCTAATTTAAACTATACATTTTACTGGTTAATAAGCAAGCTACTTTCATCTTGCAGAAGGATATCTCTCACTATCCCTCTTTAAAGAACTATTTAAGAAATATTTCCAAAAGAGAAATAAATAAATAAATATGTCAGTGTACTGTCTTTGTTTTAAACCTCCCAGTAAAGCCTGAGATTAGACTCCATGTATACATTGAATTCATCCAAAAAACCCCAACATGGTAATAGAATGCACTGGTAACAAATGATCGGATAGTTTGAAGCATGGCACAAAGAATTTCAGGTTTTGTTGGTGATTCTCCTGAAGGTAGCTAATGCTCTGAATGGGAAAATGCAGGAAAAGCTGCAACAGAAGGGTCAGTTTGGACGTCTGCCTATGGAAGATCAGGCTTACACAGGTCATGGGACAGAGGCAGGAATAGTTGCAAAAAGCGTGGCTGTGGAGCCACTCTTCAGTGTGTGAAAGGTTTCCCTTTTTTTCCAGCCAGTAGAAAAAAATGCTTTCATGTTTCTGCTTGCGTACCTGAGCAAAATACCTTTGCTTAGACCGCTGCCAGAGGACCCAAAGATACCTTGTAAAATAAATGTGTATTATTTTTTTACTGCCTTTGTTCCCGTTGCCCTGTTTTCCCAACTGACCACTGAAGATCTTCTGGAAACAGTGTGACTGATCTGGGTGTGATAGGTGACTCTTTCATTTTTGGTCTTCCTTTCTGGTAAGATCGAAAATTAAGGCCTTTTAAATCAAGTAGTTGTTTCCAGGAGTTTTAGTTTTCTTTATCTCATCAATACTACATTGTGACATATATTGATAACTTTATCTCTCAATATCACATTGTGAACAATACATAGCATATAGGAAGGATCTGCAAGACTCTTTGTCTTCTCCAGTGCAAGTCCTACAAGGCTCTACAAGGAAGAAGGTTTGCTTGCTGCTCGAGTCTAGTTGTCAGTGTGACTTAAGACCTAAATACACTGGGTGCTACTACTAATCACAGGAGTAAATCCTATCATTTGTGCCTTAGTGGGTAAGGAAAATCTCCAGATGATCTCTTGTCTTTTTCAACATATGTTGATTGCAGTGCCATGAGGATTTTTTGCTAAATAGAGCAGAGGTATCTGCACAGACACTCTGTCATGCTTGTCTGTATGTTTACTGTCTGTATATCTGCATCTGAGCTAATTGTCCGGGATTCCTTTAGTAGAGAAAAATAGCACTCTTGAAGTGCAAGTCTTCTCCACTGTCATTATTGCTTTTTCCTTCATACCTCCAACTTCCTCCAGTCTTGTGGATTGTGGGGACCCCTCTTTTTTCTTGTCTATCCCACAGAGATAGGTCCAAGCCATTTTATGAGTTTCCTAATTCACATGATCATGCTTTTTATCTAGATGATTAATTTTAGGTGCCTGCATTCCAAAGTGATGGCTCACAACCTTAGCAATTACTGGTGACAGCTCTGAAGCTATCCTTCCTTTTCATTGTCTCTCACCCACCCAGCCTCCACCACCAACTTCATTTCCTTCACCAGATTTTCAGGGTCAGGCTGCTCAGCAAGATGTCACTTGTTTAAGGCAGAATTACCTTGCTGTCAGACATGCTTTTGTTCCTTGTCTTGGACAAAGGAGAGCTAAAGAGGTGTTTAATGGTTAAGGTATTTCCTGCTGATGAGATAGATGTTAACAAGAATAACTACACCAAGTTATTTCTTTCACCCCCACAAGATGCATTAACTGCATAACCCAGAGCAATACTCTGCTTTGACAGGCAATGGGACCAGTGTCACACTAAGGTGACATGCAGAAGGTTAGAGCTGTTAGGATTAGTTTTTTGATTGTTTAGATTATTTTTTTTAACCTGCCACTTGAATATTTTTTTCATGCACTTGTATGCTATTTTCTGTAACAAAGTTTACTTCATTTTTCAAAAAGTCATTAAGAAATTGGAATACAAAGACTGAGTAACAAGAAGGAACAGTATCAATGGTGCTGCTGATTTCTCTAGGCACACTGAGAAAGCTGATAAGTACTGTAAGAAAAGTGGCTGCAGAAAAAAGTAAATTAACTAGGTATAAACCTGCTCAATTCTGTCAAATTTCTGGAGTATGGAGTGGGTGTGAACTCATGACCCTCAATAAGACTTTCCCAGATTCACTAATTATAATTACACTAGGTGCTGTAAGTGGAAATTACAAATAAACAATTAAGAAAGGAAAAAAAATTGCTCTTTCTCTGTATGAGTTCTGCTTATGACACTTCTTGTGTGCAAAAGGCATTAGCTGTATTTTCCCTCCTTTCTATATATTTCAAATTAATTTATAGAATTATAATGATGTTTTTGTTTTTCAGTATTTCCCACTGCAATCCAGTGATTCAACAAAATACCCTTACTATAAATCAGAGATGATTTTTAAATATTGTCTTTTTTAAATACTGACTTTTCTGTAAAATCTAATGGCAGAAAATTTGTGTTTAAGAAATGCACATCTAATTTCTCAGAAAGTTGCCCAGTTTCACTCCAGTGGGATTACTTGTGTGAATTAAGACCATTATGTATGAAAAGCTGGGGAAACTAGCAAAAAACCTGCAAACAACAAAGTCTGTGCAGTGTAGCATCTATTCAATTGGTGAACATAGGAAACTACGTCACTGTGCTGTTTCTGCTTCCATGACTGCTTTTTGGCTCTCCAGCTCTGAGTTCGTAACTGTTGATGGCTTAATTTACATTATAAATAAGCCACTCTGGAACAAATGTGAAATTTATTAAAATAATATTATTACTTCATTAGATTTTGGATCAGGCATAAACCATGAAGTACAACAAAGCACAGTGGAAGGAAATAATGGCACAGTCTCCATGCTGTATTTATTTTTCTAATACAACATTTACAACCAAAGTTTTCATGGATTTCATGGATTATTTTTCTCCTTACATGAAAAGCTGAACCTGAAAAGCAATGAATATTTTCTTACAATTCACATTAATATTTGCAGTGTAAGGCTGATGAAAATAAGGAACATGAGCAGTACATCATCTAACATCTTTTTCTGGATCAGAAACATTGAATTAGATGCCCTATTTCATTGTTTCAGGAGCTAGCATTTACACTGTCATGAATCCAAGTTCATGTTATCTTGTTGTTAACAAATTACTTCTATAACATATTTTGAGAAACAATTTTCCTGTAACATTTGACAGAAGTAATGTTTTCATAGATAAGATGCATAAGAAAGAGAGGTATTTTTCATATTAATATATTTACGTTACTAAAATGGTTGTGCATTACCTGCTGAATGCTTAGTATGGAAATGAAAAGATTGTCATTTCATCTAGAATCAAAATAACACAACATGTACCAAGGTATCAGGCAGGTCGGGTTGTTTTTTTTTTTACTGTGTGTGAAGAAACAATTTCAAACATGGTCACAGAAACAGCGATGGATTGATTTGTAGGTCATTGTATTTCCTCCCTGTCAATATCTAAGTTACTTATCCTCTCATTAGCATAGTTTCTGACTTGGATGCAGTCCTAAATACTCTGCTAAATACTATTCTGAGGTAAAATAGTTGCTTATCATCATCTGCGTCCTGATAGCCCACGGGTAAGACATTTCAAGTATTGAGAAATGACAATTTGAGGGTCTCCTAGGCCACTCTGGGTGGTTGTTTTGTTTGTTTGTTTTTACACAAGATGAGAAGTGTTTAAACAAAAAGTCAAATGAAATGTAGCTTTTGTAGAGTGTTACATTCAGAGGCAAGAGAGCATGTATGGGCATCACGGCCATCCATCAGGCTGCTACTGATTTCCCCATTGGCATGTATCTCTGAACCGAGTCTATGTAAAAATTACGGTATGGCTGTGTAAACCTTATTTAGAAGCCCATCCTTGCCTGTGTTTTGGCAAAAAAATTACAGATGTGCTTTTGTGTCTACCTGATAAGTGATTTCTGGAAAGAGAGGAGTTTTTTGCTTCTGCTTACTGACCCTGCTCAGAGGGCAAAGGATTTCAGGTAAAGCTTGCACAGCATACAGATAAGTTAAATATGCTGCATAGGGTGAAAAAGTGAAAGGGCCCAGAGCTGGACAGTTTCTAATCTTCATGTGTAAGACTGAGGAGTTGACTTAGTGTGCCCCTGTGCCCCTGTCTATTAAATGCAGACTCTTGATACGGTTCATTAACTGAATTTCTGGCTGGAGTTACAATTTGAACTGAGAATGTATTTTTAGTTTCTTAAATTAGATCATGCTTTCTGCTCTGCTTCCTTTGCTGGACCAGCGACTTTGCCTACCATACTAAAATGTTGACTACTTCATTTGCAGTTTTATTTTTGACTTAAAAGATTGTATTTAGCAAGATACCTGATATAAAGTGCATTGCTGTAGCTTTCATATTTCCTCATGCCTTGGCTTTCTAATACCTAAAATTCTTACGAGGAATACAGAACTAATGTAGAATTCCACCAAAGGCCAGTTGAACCTTAGTATTTACTTCAGTTGTTTATGGTAATAGTACCACTTGTCTTTTGTTTTGTTGCCAAGTGTAGATATAATACTTCAGAGCCACTGAATGGAAAAATCAGTTTGACACCTCCTGGTGCTGCAAGTTACAGAAAAAGTAAAATGTAAGATGAGAAGAAACCCGCACTGATAGATGAAGGTTTTACCTGTACTAAATCAGGAAAATGGCTGATTCAGTGAAAAAGTAAATTTCTACGAGTTGAACAAGCAGCAGAACTCTGAACAGTGATACCGCTGGTTTCTATGAAACTAACCACACAGGTGACACCAAGGTTCTGCTGTCAAATAACCTGTATAGATATCTCTTAAAAATAATAATACATTTACAGCACCTTCTGTTGATATCTTCATTATACCCTTATCATCAGAGACGTATTTGGTTACTCAGAACTCAACATTTTTTACTATTTTTTTTCTGAGAATGAATAAAAAAAGAAGACGTCACAACGACTTCTCCATTAAGGTTGTGTTTTTCATATAACACATATTTATGGACTCCGTATTTGAGATGTAAGCTAATGTATTTACTGTAGGTGACCAGAATAATTTTTCAGTAAAACACTATTGGCGTACACAAAGACCAGTGCTACCGGTGAAAAAATCTTCAAGAAGGCAAAACATGCCCAGCCATTCGGCAGGAACTGAGCAGAGATTTAGAGGCAGCTGGTGGTGGGTCATGCTTGACTTTCCTTTTAGTCAGCTTGGGCTGAAAAATAAAAATCAAACAAAAAGAAATACCGAAGTCATAAGCAATTAAGGAAAGGGCTTGCAGTCTCACCGAGGAATCCCCTTCTCAAAGGGTGATCTTTGCCCTAAATATATATATGTATATAGTTACAATTTTTCATGTACTTTATACTACTTCAGACTCTAAAGAAAATTACTGTACTTCTGTGTTCTGTACCGCTCTGAACGAACTAACCTGTTTGATGTCAGCAATTATCATGGCCTCATACTACACTGAGAAGGAAGCTGAATAGTTTTCCAAGGTTGTCTTCACTACCTATTATACTTGATGAAAGAAAAATGCCCTTTGGGTCTTGCTTTAAGTTTGTCCTGTCAGGTAATCTCAGACTCAGTAATCTTGAAGTTCCAGGTTTTCTTGTTGCCTAAAGAAATTTGTATTGGTATTTTGCCTAAACATGTTTATATGGGCTATGGACTTCTTGTGTTACAGGTTATGCATAACAAATTAGTGATATATAAATCTCTGGTTTTAAGCAAAATTGTCAATTCTGAATGAAGTTGAAAGATGTCAGAAGAAGAATTATTTAAAAATATTAGATAAATAAATTACATGGTATTACTTCTTAAACATTCCAACATTTTATGTTGATTTATAATAATATTTAAATGAATACTTATTCAGAAATAAAAGAACAGTGATTGTCGCTGTAAATTCAGATTTGACTGACAAGAGAAGGATGTTTATAATAATTTTAAAATTATGAAAAATAATCTTAAATTCTGAATATTATGAGCAATTCTCTAACATCAAAGAGCCTCTCCTTGTTATGAAGGTTCAGGTCCTCCAGCAAGGTTGCAAAACCAAGAAGTGTGACCATTCACACAACTGGATTGTCTTATTAAGTCTTTTTAAGACTTCTAAGTACAATCTTTTGCCAACTTGCAAAGGGAATGATAAAGTAGTAAAAGATGTTTTTTTCCCCTGACAGCTAACAAAAAAAGATTGTTCTTATTTTGCTCTTGTAACAACCTGATCACTTTCAACTATTTTACCTCACTGTTGTGACAAAATGTAAATAAGGAAAACTTCATGACTACCACTTAAATCCAAGTTTGTACTGGAGTAAGTGTAGTACTGTGAGGATGAGGTTCATTCAAAGGGAGATTGTGAGTGTGATGGGTTTTAGATAGCTGACTGCATCCCAAATGCTGAAGGAGTAGGAGCAGACTGAATATAAATTATTATGTATTTATCCATATATTTCTTATTGGTCTGGATATAGACATACAATCTAGACTTGGTATTTTGTATGTGCGGGAAGAATACAGTCAATACAGTTGAGATCTTGACAGAAGATCAAGTAATGCTCTGGAGGAACTTGGGTGACTACAAAAGGTTAATGGTACCACTGAGGAGAATATGAGGCTTTTCATTTTTGAATCACGCCTAATGTGACAGAAAAAAAAAAAAAAAAAAAAAAAAAAAGCTAAACAAGCCCCTTTTAAGCTTACGTGCTTAGGTTATTATAAAATGAGATAAAAATGATTTGAGATCTCTGATTAGGGAGATAATTTGTAGTGATGCTGTAGTGGCTATTATAATTACAAGTCTAATTAAAGGTTTCAAATATGGCATATGTAGATTATTAATGAGGCTTGAGAATGACAGTTAACAAAGCAACTGACCAAAGTAATGGGTACAGCAGAACTCTGTAAGCTATAAAGAGAGATGAGGATGGAATTTAGTATACCCTTTTGATCTGTACATGTTTGATTTAGGGGAAAGTACCATTTTCCCAAGTAGTTTTATTTTTTAATTTCTTCATGTCTTTTATCACTGCTATTCCTTCATATTTTGCTGCTTAGCTTTGCAGGCATCTACAAACACTCTCTTTCAGAACTTAGTCACCTAAATCTGGGAAACTCATGTTATTCTTCAAGCTTTGTAAGCTCAATGTATTTTTCATCCTGGGATTTTTTTATGTTTATTTAACCTGGAGTATAGTGTTCTTGCAAAGGGTCAAAGCATTGATATTAAGTAGAAAAGAGATTGTTTCAGTAGTATTCCATTCCATCTTGGAGCAGGAAGCTCTGCAAACCTCTTGAGGAAGTGTCAAGCAAGGCTGTAAGGATTTAAGTGGCTGAAAACAAAAAGAAGATTTTGCTGTTGCTTATCTCAACTCAGCTGAGACTCTGTAACTTTTGAGATTTGTTCTTTCATTTGGTTGTACCTGCAGAGAAAAACAGTGCAAGTGTTTTAAAGGACTTATTAAAGCTTAACAGAAAGAATGGTCTTGTTAAGTGGAGTACTAAAGAAAGCATTTGCCATTGACATTATGGTATTGCTCTAAGACTGTACCTCATGGCTGGAAAACCTGGACTCTGAAGTAGCACTGCTCTAAACACTTGGATTCATTTAATGGAATTACTTAATGTTAGGGTTGTTTTTTTTTTTTCCTTGATGAGGGCCCTTGCATTTACATAGAGGAGGAATTGCTCTTAGCTGAGAATTGCTGCTGTATGGTGTTTGCTTTTTTTGTCCCCTGTGATGCATCTGGATGGTAACTGCCTAAATTCTGGTTTTGTTCAGACTTTCCTTTACTCAGAATATCTTTTTTACTTTGTTATGACTTTTAGGGCCCTTCCTGCTTCTGGGATGCATTTGCCAACCCAGTGAAGGCTGCTGACATTTTGTAAGGATGTTCCATACAGGTTTGTCTCACCTGTGCTCACCTCTGTGCGTGTCTGTTAATTCAGTAAAGCACCAAGGTAAGAAAATATTAGATCAAGTCAGGCATGGGGGTATGAGATGATTTCTGAGTTACTGACACATCACCCTTTCTTCACAATTAGTATGCTTACTCTGTTTGTGGAAGAACAGGAATCCTAAATTATTTGAGGAGGTGAAGTGACACCAAAATTGTAACTGGAGGACAGAAATATGTCTTGTGGTGAGTTGCTCAAGTCAGTCTGAGATTTATAGTTTCTGTTGTCTTTTAACTACTCTCTTCCAAAGGAAGGCCTCTACGATTCATCCAAAATGGGAAAGACAAGAAGGGGGAAATGAATTACTGATAGACAATAATATGTGAGTTTTTCACAGTATTTGTGGTACATTGTTCAAGGAATTGGTGCAAATATTGTAATGCTAGTAAAACTTCAGTAGAAAGTAATCCATGGATTTTCAGAAGGCTGTGAATAAGGACATGGAAATCTTTCCCCTGAACCTACCATTGTACTGCTGTTCTTTTCAGCTTTGTTCAGTGTCATTCATTCCATGTATCTATTTATGTTTGACTAAGTTTTCTGGTAGTTGTGGCAGAATTTATGTTCCTGAAAGTGTGCTTGTTCTGCCAATTCACTTTCATCTTGGATAAAAGGGTTTATGTTATTTTCACAGTCTTGGAATATTGTTATCTATAGTGAGGGGCAGAACTTGCATGGAGATCCGCACAAATATGACCACTTGTTTCATTCTGGATATAAATCCAGACTAAAACACAGAATATCCCAGGTGCCTGGCTTTCTTCTCTAAGTAGGTCTTTCAGGTATCCAGTAGTATGGTAGGTGACAGTGACACTGACAGAGGCTCAGCACCTAACAGGCAGTGGAGCTAGACTGAAATCTTTGCTTTCCACCCTGAAGAGCAATCACATTATTAAGGGCACCCATTTCTTCTTTGACTGTTTCTCTTCTGTAATCTGAATGACTTGTCTCAGCTGAGCTGTTTCCTCCTCCTTCCACCCTGTGCCACTTTTCATTATTTTCCAAACATTTCCCCCT
The DNA here is from genome assembly GCF_023638135.1 of Falco biarmicus. Lineage (NCBI taxonomy): Eukaryota > Metazoa > Chordata > Aves > Falconiformes > Falconidae > Falco > Falco biarmicus. The sequence goes on along the minus strand of NC_079311.1, from coordinate 3,951,986 downwards.
GCAGCTTCTGACTGAACTTGTGAACTGACATATCTGTTCTTGGCTTCCTGCTCTCCCATTTCAGCAGCACATGGGGAGTAATGAAGCCTTTGTCTACCAGATTAAAAAGTGTCATTCACTTAATGCTATTTTTCTGTATTTATAATGCCAGTGCTATAAGCTCCGAGTGTGGATGGGACTGAGATGGAAGATACAACTGTGAGAACGGTAGGGCTAGCTGGCCACCTTGAGTGAACCAAGTCTCCTTGTTCAAATCTGCTGTTAGCTATCAAGTCACTGTCTTTGGAACAGACTAAATGCAACCTAAACAATAAACCGAAAATAACAGCATTGACTTCTGAAAGCCTATGAATGAAGAACAGCCTTTCATCGTTAAACAGCTACAAGGGCATTATTTTCGCATCTTTCTTCTAATTTTCTTTCCCTCTGCAATTTAAATGCCTGCCAACTGCTATTGATATGATATGGGCCATATCCCGTCCCCCAGAATCAAAATTCCCATTAACTGCCATGGGACCAGAAAAGCTGTCGCTCTGCGAGTGTATCTCGTCTCTTCCTGTGCACTCCCCTTCCTACTCCAACACATTCTTCTTTCTGTTTTCACTTCCTTGCAGACAGTCCATGTCCTTTCTCCATTCAATGGATTTACCTCAACATGAATTTTACTTGTTCACAAATTCAGCTTTGCTCCTTATGTATGCTTTTCACTTTCACAGTGTTATCACTGTTCTGTGTATGAGAAAGAGGAAGGTGGAATAAAAGGAAGGCTGTGGTAAGGAAGAGGAAAAGAGGCAGTGAAGGATGTTTCTTTTTCCCTGCTATTCAAATCACTTTGTCAGCTGGCTTGTAAGCCTCTAGTTGGTTTGGAAAATCAGAGGAGTTTCCTCACTCAGGACAAAGTGGGTTTTTTTCAGAAAAACAATGTATGTAGCATTGCAAGCACACATGGAAAGAAGAACCTCTGAAGCAAATAGTTGCTTCAATACTATCAGTCAAAGACAGCAAGAGATAAATTTCTACAAGTAATGAACTATTACAAATAAATCTTGCCAGATGTTATATTTTATTAGCTTACAACAGTGGAGGGATGGTTTCTCAGACTGAAAGCCGTGAGCCTGCAGAATGCTGCAGCAAATGGGGTAATTCAATTTGGAGCGTGGATTTGGAAACACTCCAATCATCTAACTTCTGAAACCCAAACTGATGCAATATTTGTGTTTATAAGGGGCTACAGGGATTGCTCAGTTAGGAACAGATGAGATCAGTCTTTCTAAATGTGTGTGATAGAATACCGCTGTGATTAAAGCATCCAGGGATGCCATCACCTAACCAACTTTCAGAAATTTGTCACATACGGTTTAAAGCCAAGAGGGATTCCTATCTTGCCTCTTTCTATGCATCTCTCATTCAGACATTCATCTTTCAGAAGCATTTGAATATTTTAGCAAAAAAAACATTGTATGATTGAAAAAATAAGTTGCAGTGCTGTATTTTTTTAAAATATTAAATTCATTAAGTGTTCAATAAGCACAATCACATCATGCAAGATGCTGTTTAACTTTTAAAACTAATCTTTTCAAAGGGGAAGATGAGTTTAGATTATGATATGGAGAGTGCTTCTCTGTGTAGGACTTTCACATGTCAGGTGAGAAAGCAAAGTAAGCAACATCAGTTCTATTTCATTTTCATATGTTATTCCTGGCAGTACTTACAGGAGCTGGTAATTTCTAGAGGCCTGGAAAGCAGATGTGGTTTCCTGTACCATTAATCCTTGTATCTCTAAAGTGAAACAGGACACCTCCCTTATAAAACGTCTTAGGAAGAATGCAGAGAATTTTGCTACCCGGTAGCAGGGAAGAAGAGAAGAGGAATTCCTTGCTGGTTGTGTGCAGGCAATTTCAATTTCTTTGTGTCCCTTGATACAAGGGATCAAACTGGCATAGAAATCCAGCCTCAGCATGTATTAGCACTACTACTAGTCTATATGCCTGATGTGCATTTCCAAATCAACATGTCATGTGTATCTGATAGATTGAAATAACTCATACTACAGAGGCTTTTCACTATGTTTTTAGTGGGGAAAATAGAGTCCTTGCATATATTAACTGAAGGTTTTATAAATGTATGAAGTGACCTGAGGTCATGCATTCAAATTGATGCAGGGAAAGTGTAAAAGGATCTAAGAAGTCTGGATACAGCAAAAAAATTGGAACTATAATATAAAAATCATGTTCTTTTCATTCAAGAAGATGGGAAGATGATGACGATAGAGTTGAACTATTTCCTCTCCATCCCCTCACCTCTCCTTGCAATACAAAACAAGGTGGTTAATTTTCTAGGATAGTTTGGAATCTGTTAGTAGCTAAAAATCAAATGCATGGATTAACATTTGGCCATACCTTTGAAAATATAAAGCAATGCAGACATAATCTTTTATACCTTCTGGTGACAGTTGTATGAAAAGGTAAGAAACAGCAGCTGAGCCCCAAAGCTGCTTTGCAAAGGCTTGTGCAAAGATGAGTGGAAGAGGTTTGAAATCTGGGGTAGAGCAAAGGCTCTGTGGAGAGGTGATCTGGTGTTTGGAAAGGCCAGTATGGGTCTGATAAACCTGAGGACTGTTCAACGTGCAGTGCCTCGCCTACACCCCATCTGGTGTGAAAACCACATACACCCCTTATTGTGAAGGTGGACTTTTCTTATCCCCTGAACTTCTTTAGCATTAGTTGTTCTTCCTCTACTAGGAATTTTCCCATCTGAACCTTATAAAATGTTAAACTAAATTAAATTCGTGAGTGACAGGTGGCAGACTGAGTTGGGGAAGGGCAAAGCAACACACAGCAGAAATGTTCTTAGAGCTCTTGCCCTGGTTGCTGAGGAAACGGTTTCTCTTCTGTATGTTCAGAGTGTCATTTCTAGCTAGACTGGCATCTAGATATTTGCTGGCAGACACACCATCATTTTCAACTTATCTCCTTCTGTGTAACCTGTGTTTGTTTTCTTCAGGAAAAAAAAAAAAAAGATAAAATGACGGGGAAGAAAAAATATAGCAAAATTACATGGTTTTCTTAGACATACATGTTTTTTGAATGGGATGTGATCTCAGTGTAGGGGGATCTTTTCTGCTGCTTCAGTGGGTCCTGTCAGTAGTTGCCAGACTATTCACTTGACCTATGTTTAACCCATCTTCTACAATATATTTCATCATATTAAGAGATAAATTACTTGCAACATATTTGATGGGTGATGTCTGTGGACACTAATGTCACATGAGAGTTGAGTGTTAAGTGTGAAACCCCTTCATATGCAAATATGCAAGCTCTCTCTGAATGTAGTGGAAATATTCAGTAGCTTAAACATGTGCCCACTAATGTCACTGGAAAGCTTTCTGGGGTCTCAGGCTACCAGCACTAAAACCTTATGATGGAATTATTGATGGCTGGGCATCTGTGGCTCATGACAGCCAAGGAGGCTACAATCACTGAGGAACGGCAGAATGTGCAGTTGTCAAGGAACCACGTCATTGCAGTGCTCAAACTGATGTCCTTCTCATAATGCATTTACTCCTTTCAGGTCAGTTCATATTTTTCATAGTAGGCTGTTTGGATGAGATTTCGTTTCCTTTTCATCCTTGTTCTTAAAACGTCTGTTTGCCTTCATATTTGAAATGGAGGTAATAAGAATATCTAGGGTTATGTATTTTGCTCTCTGTACTGAATATATCCACTCTTAATGCAGTGTTGCCAGGGGCTAGTAGTTTTCTGTGGATTTTGGGCATACCGCTGAACTCTCTGAGGTAAATGGCAAAACTCCAATGCACAATATTTCCCATTCAACTGCAGTTAAATATTAGTATTTTTGGCTGGGATTTACTTAAGGAGAAACCTCCCCTGGGTTTCTCTGAAAATCCCAGCCTTTACAAATATTATTGAATATTTCTTTCATTATTTGAACTAGTATGTTTAAAGAAGACAGCGACTTGCTTACAGAAAATTAAACCTTTTCCAAGGCTCTTGATCCTTGGTTTCATCTGGAATAACTGTCAGAGCTGGACCTGTTGGTTTTAAGCAGCCTAACTTTCTTTGCATATGCTTGTATGGTGTGCAGTCATGTCCCTGTGAATGTGTACTTAGTGTCCTCAATGCATCCACACATGTTAAGAAAACAAATTTTTAATATGTGTTGCTTACACAGAGAATTTAGACCCTGTCCGGAAATTTTTAGGTGTGTTGCTGGCAAGAAACAGTTATGAAGCCAAACACTTCCTGAAAATGCAAATACCTTCGATGAAGCTTGCTGGGAAGGTCTTTCAGGACTGTAAAGACAGAAAATGGAAAGGTTTATTTCAGAAATTTGTCCTGTCCATAGCCTAGTGTTTAAGGCTGTCTGCTGAGATGTAGGAAACTTGCATTCGTTGTAGTGCTGTGCCTGATGTTAAGTGAGAACAGAGTAACAGCTTCCCCCTTTACTGCTAAGCTGAAGACTCAGGCTTTATCTCCTGATGGAGCTCTTCAACCATGAAAGTTTCTAAACAGTCATCAACTCTAAAACGGTGAATTTTAGTTTCCTGATGCTAATACTAACATTAATAATTCTAAGCCAGATTTAATGTGAATTTAGCCCTGAACACCATCTGCCTCTCTGTAATGTCATTTTTCTGCTGCTGAGGACACTTAGAGGTTCTGCGAAAGCCAGGGTCCAGCTCACGCTGAAGGCTGTTTAACCCATCATGAAAGCAGCACCACTTCAGCAGAGAAGATTGAAAAGCTGCTCCCAGAACAGCTCATAGGAGACTTTCCAAGTTTTAGGGCATGCAATCTTTCTTTCTAATTCAGTGAAAGTGGTGACTTGCAAACAGATGTTCTGATTCCTGCCACGATATAGTCTGCTTTGTGTTAACTAGGGAATGCTCATTTTCTTGGGGGATTTAATCACAGAAGAAAATTCATAAATGGAAAGAGATAGGAGCTAAAATATTGTGGAAGTTAGAACTCTCCTTTGCATTTCTAATTTGACAGTTCAGTTAAGCTTCTGCATGGCTGGCATTTTTGTAAGCAGTCAGATGTGGGGCATTTCTCGTGTCCTAAGTCTAGCTATACAAATTCTCCATGTTCTGAATACAACTATCTTGGACATTTGATGCTTGCCATTGATATTCCACTCTTAATGTAAGGAAGTCTAGATACTTGTCTACAGACAGATGGAGCTCACACAAGCCGTGATGCACTCAAACAGTTCAGCATGAATGATTTGGGGACTGAGATTGTGGACCTTCCCTGATAGAGAGCATCTGCAGTTTTGATGGAGCTCTTAACTTTCGGTCTCTGCTTTGTTGAGATCAGGATGCATAATTCAAATTCAAGACAGTGTCAGACCATTTAGACAGGGCGATAACTAACTTTGAAGTCCATTTACAGATTCATTGTTAAGTCAATTTGGTGCTTTTGGAAATGACACCGCACGTTTCAAATCCATTTAAAATTACATTTTCATGACTTTTCATGGAGTTGGTAACATTTACAGTGTTATAAATCTTGAAAAACATTAACTTTGCAAACATGGAATCTTCCAGAATCATTTTGTATTATATACAGAGAGAAAGAGATTTTCTTTTTAAAAACAAAAATATTTTTGGGCTGTGCATTTTCTAGCTTTTTTTCCAACAGATCTTCCTAATACTTATTTTGGCTTTGGGGCCATGCATTTTCTAGCTTTTCTTTCCAATGGATCTTCCTAATACTTATTTTGGCTTTGGGGTACTCCACTGTGTTATTGGTGGGAGGGACCAAATCTACTGAGAGTGATAATCTTTCTCCACTACTGTATTTTACAGAATATTAATTGAGATAAGATTTTAAATGAATACCTGGAAAAATTGTAACACATGTCTTGTAAATTGTACATAATATGCAAAACAAAAACAAAACCTGAGGTTTTTTAAAAAAATCCCAAACAGCTATATTCTAAACTATATGGTGCATGTAAATGGTTCATAATAATAATGAGTTAATCATGATTATTATTTCATATAATGAATTAAATTGCATAACATCAAACCACCATATGGCTCTGCACAATTTTTATAGGTTATACATGAAAAGGATATTTTCCAAATAAGTTATTGTAAGCAGAATATTTGGTCCAGCTCTGTTTTTTGGCCTCTAGTTTAAATACAATAAAATAAAGATTTCCAAACCTGTGCTGTACCCTTAGCTGTGTCCCAGTCATTCTTAGAAAGTAAGCCATCTCTATACTGCACAATGAAGTATGGTTTTGATCCACTGTTAGGTCCACCTTCATGCACTAGAAAGAACAAAGCCTTGTTGCTTTGACTGAGAAAAAATGAGAAGGTATGGTTTATTACTTATATCACAACGCTGTCTAAAGTGATGTTGCTTTTGAGACATGAATTAATATCAACATACATAAGGTGAAATTGTAGAAGGAACTTGTCTCTTTGGGGTAGTTGCCGCAGAGGAACAGGTATGGAAATTCGATTTGTCATGAGAATGCCTCTTCAGTGACCCACCATCAAACAACATACCATCTTCTTGCAGAGTTTTTCCATTGCTTGCTAGTTGTTGCAGCTAAATGAAAGCTCAAAGCTTTTGTTATCAGAATGATGTACAAAGCAATACTACTATTTACCAACACCTTTAATGAAAGTGATTTTTTTCACAATCAGTAGTGCCTACAGTTTGAGACCTCTTCCATGTTTTATACTTTTCACAAGTTAAATGAATGCAACACAGACATTCTACTGGAATCAATGGGCATAATCTTCTCTGTTGGCATAGCAGTAGTCAGACCTCCATCATTCATTCAAATGTTATGATTGTGTGTTTGCCAAGAGTAGTAGCCAAAAGGGGGTTTTGTGGAAGGCTTGCTGATTATTTAAAATCTCAGGGTTTGAAAGCTGGTCTCACCAGCTCATAGAAGTACGTTTGCTAATGTATAGCTGAGGTCACATTAAAGGATACAGAACTACCATCCTTTGCCAAGTCTTGCACATTGTAAAAGAATGCCCATTCTCTGAAAAACTAAACCCTAGTAATATGATTTAGTCTCAATTACTGGAAGGCAGCAGGGATTACCATCTGTAAGTTAGCGTTTCATAATACATGTATTTGACACTAACCATCAGGATGGGTATTTTGGCTTTTGTCTCATTTCCTCCTTGATGTTATTGGTATATTTTATTTGACAGAGTGTCTAATGGTTCATGTCAATAATCAGGTGGGGGACACTGAATAATGAAGAGATGCAATTGGAAAGCAATCTGCAAAGTAAACTGTGCAGTGAGATGTCTCTGTGACTGATTATATATTTATGTTATTAAAAAGCTAATGTTTTAGCTGTCTCCTTGTATTTTCAGTACCCAAGTATTTAATTGCTGCTAATAATACAAGAAGTAGGATACCGTAAATATGCAGAATTTTAGCATTTGAACTTAATAGGATAAATGAGCTGCCAAGACATAAAATTGCAAATTCATAGAACAGTGTTCAATCTTTTTATGCATTGCTGGGTGAAACTCTGTAATAAGTAGAATCAGATGACTCTGTAAAAGATTAAAACTTTGTTTGCATGTTTACACTGGTTAGTTAGGTGGTAAGTAAGCAATGTTAACTGTTAACTCAAACCCAGTAATTTCTCGTGTGTCTGCTCTCCCTTTTCTCTCTGGTCTGTTTAGCCTCTTACTTCGCTTTATTTAAAACATAGATTTTTTAGTTCCCAGAGGGAGAGTCTGTTGTTTGCAAGTGTGTAATAAGAAGGAACTCTCAGACCATCTGAGCTGCTTAGCTATTGCTGTGTTTTGTAATAATCACTGGGTAAATGAAGCAAAGAATTGGCTGAGTTAAAAGCAGAGGTGGAGGAGTCCACATTGTCTCAATCACATTTCTTTGTTTGTAACATAATGACTTTAAAACTGATCAATTCTTTAACTTCAGGGAAAGTTCAAGTTGCTCGATAACATGATCTAATTGATCCCCTACCCCTCCTTGCAAACAGAACACTAGAAGAACATGTTTAGGAGGAAAGTTAGCAGGGAGATAGCAAACCTGTTGAAGTTTAGGATCAAGATGATGCTTACACATCAGAGACAGTAGCTTCACCGCAGCTTGAACCCCAAAAGGAATGAAGCGAGCTATACAGGGAGGTCTTGTAGAAACACTATGGAATGGAGAAAGGAGAGGGAAAATTTTGTGTAAAGCAAGAAGTAAGGACCAGTCTGGAGGAGGTTTTAGGGAACACAAGAGAGCTGAGATGCACCATTGTTGGACACAAACACACAGCTGCAGATCCAGAGGAGTCACATTGTGGCAGAAGTACGCAATGGAAAAAAGTGTGAAGGAATTGGAAAGTGAAAAGAAATAGATGTAACTCAGAAGGTGACCATGCATCCTAGTCTAGGTTCATGGGCATGTCCTCTTCCTTGACTGACCCTGGGACCCACGAACATTTGTCTCAAATCTGGATTTATGTGATAAAATCCAGGCTTTGTGGAAATACAGCTACCTGCTTGGCACCACTACATCCTGAATACGTAAGCACTGATATTTCAACTCTACAGTTCATTGCATGAGCCCTGCACAGCTGCACATCAGACACTGTGCAGACAGCTTATACATGAGCAGTAAACGTGATGCATTCTCAGAGGAATTTCTCCACTGCACATGTTCACACCTATTTCCCCAGAGAATCATTAATAGAAACACAGTAACCCCATGGATTAAGAATAGTTCATAAGGATGAGTGCAAGATCCCAAGGCAGAGAAGAGCATTAGTAATGGATTTGATAGCTGGAACCTGAAAAAGGGGGCAACATACAAAGAAAAGTAGGCAGAACTCAGCTGGGCTGTGTCACTTTGCTTTCATTAATTACTGATGGGGAAGGAGAGGGGGAAGACATGTGGAAAGGATTAAAAAGTGGTTGATAGGAAAAGGACCATGAGGGTTTCAAAGCACGGTGCTGCAAGGGATAAGTATTTCAGAAGGTGACATACAGGTACAAGGTTGGTCAATAAATTGTTAATAGAGGGCATTTTCTGATATCGGTTTGTTTAAGCCTGAGAATAAATACAAGAAACTGCCAATGATTTTACCAGAAGGGAAAAAAAAAAAAAAGGGAAAAAAAAAAAAGGAAAAAAAAAGAAAGAAATAAAATGAAAAAATTGTAAGTTGAGAAAAAATTCTTAACTCTAGCTCTTCAAAGCAATGCATATATTTTGTGGTAAGAGTATTTCCAAATTTTACTTCCATTATTAAAAATGTTTTGCTTTTGAAAATTTTGAAAAAAAAATCAAATAACTTGCAAAGAATTACTTCTGCTTGGGTTAAAGAAGTGCAATGCAAGCAACGAATGACATAATGAAACAAATCCTTGCCTTTTGGTCAGGCTGAGACCCATGCCACCAAGAGCCACTGAAAAGCCAAACACAACAGCTCTCAGCTCCATTGCTGTGTAGCTCTATAAGACAGTACTGCCATTGATAGTAGCAGACCACAAGCTTCCTATTGCATTAGCAAGTTTTCAGTACTTAAGGTTTGTTTGAGCTTTGTCTGCAGCTTTATTTGGCTTAACTGTGACAAAAATTTCTCTAACTGATCTGGCATCAGTGGCTAATTTGTTTGGAGATTTTTTTTGCTGTTTCCTTTTTTGTTGTGGTTTTGGTGTTTAGGTTAGTTTCTTTTTTATTTTCTTTTTTTTTTAATGCAATGCAACTGTAGCTTTCTATAGATAAAAGCAGCAAGTAGTTTTCTATGTAGAGTGAGGTATTTACAAATCTAACGCAATGATGTAGCTTTGAAAGATATAGCCTGAGTTTGACAGCAGATAGAGAATGGAGGCACAGGCCATAGAGGAGTACAGGCATGGAGTTATAAAGGATGGGGTATAGGCGTGGTACGAGAGACCTCATAGCTATAAGAAACTCACACATGGTCAGTTAAAGAAACGCAGATCTAGAGCTTGACAAAACTGGTTTTAGGGGTAATGAAGCAAAGAAACATAAGAGTAGTAGCCAACATACCTTAAAGTTACCATTTGTAGTAAACTGGGGTGTAGCATGAAGTTGCAGACCAATGAGTAAAGCAAAAGATGTATAAGCATTGTGAAAACTGTATGAAACACCCCCAGAAGGATCCTAGAGTGAAGAAGTAACCACCAACACCAACGTATTTCCTCTGGCAAAGGATTCAGAAGCTGACAGCTTGCTCTAATGTCCCCCACCAACGTGAAGGTGCCAGGCTTAGGACCCAGAGGACCAGTGGAAGCACAAGAGTAACACTGGGAAAATGGGAGAAATCAAGAGGTGAGGGTAACAATTTGACCTACATTACTGTTTCTTTCTCTGTAACAGTTAGGCCTGGACTAATAATTAGCAGACTTTTAAGATTTCAGTTATTCTTACAATACTTTTTTGGGTTTATACTTATACATGTATATGCATATATATGCAAATATATGTAATGATGGAAACACGGTTTAAATGGGTGTGTGTACCACAAGCTCCTATGATTACACACTGTCTGTTAATATATCCCATCATGCAATGAAATACGCAGCTTATATGATGGAAAATCTGCATTTTGTAGTTCTGGCCACAGAAAAGGAGTTATTACACGCATGGTCTTGTTTATGGGTAGATAACTGTACATGTTGCCATCATGTCAGTAAGGGTGCTGCTGCCTTTTGGCCATTTTCCCATTGGCAGGAGGATCCTGTAGTGCTGCTTTTGAGGTTTCCTGTAAGAAGCTATGTGACCTCTTCCACCCAAGTTAAGCTCACGAGAAATAAAACTATCTTCAAAAGCATCATTTAAGCAGTTTTGATCACATTTTCTTGCATTAACCCTCATTATGGCTTTCTTCTTATTCAGTGATGGGAAAATTAAGCTTTGCTTTGTGCCTTTTTCTGAAACTGGTTTAAAAGGGAAGTGTTATAAAATGGAAAGTTGAAACTGGTGCAAGGAGCCTGTTATATCCTGGTACTATTACAACAGCAAAATAGTGTGTTCTGGACGTAACTCTGCCTGGCAGTGTTCTGCAGTAACACAACGCATGCCCGCTGGATCAGATGCAGACAGCTGCATGCTAGATGTACCCATGCTGGGAGCTGGCATGTTCAAGTCAGTGCTTTCCAACGGTACTTAGACATGTTACCATAAAGCTAAATTAATCCTGCCAGGGAGCATATCAGGTGGCTTAGAGCAAGAAGGCTGGCCAGAGCACAGTTCTCTTTCAAAGGACTATGGGGTGTTTTTGTTCAGTGTTTAGTGAGGTATTACTACTGCCCCTTGCAACAAATCAGTCCTAATCTTTTTTTCAGGGAGCTTGAATAAACCAGATTTTCTGTACAACTGTCCTTCTAGCATATGAGATATGGTTTGTTCTCCCACTCCTGCCAAAGAAAATGAGCCCTGGCTGCCACTGAAATGGAATTGTGTTAAACTGTTTCTGTTTGGGGAGCAAAATATGAACTTTCTGTTACAAGAAGGTTGTATACCTCTCTGGTTAGGTCATACCAGGATTAAGGCCTTTTTCTTCCTGGCTTAAATCCATTTAAAAAAAGAGAAGACTTCTAAGTCATTCGGAATCTTGCAGATAGTTACCAGAATCAGATTTTGCCATCAGTAACTTACTACTTTGCCTGTCACAGGCTCCAGCATGAGAGAAAAAATCTAGCAGTAAAGCTGTGTGGGTTTAAACAAACCAGTATGTTTATGTACTTCTACTGGGTTATTGGGGTTTTGGGTTTTTTGAGGGGTGTGGTGTGTGGGGGGTGTGGATATGTGCGGGGTGTGTGCGTCTGTGTGCTTCTTTCTGTGTGTGTGTGTGTTTATTGTGAAATAAACACTTCATTTCTGTTTATTCCAGTGCTTTTCTTCCTACTATAGTACAGAAACTTCTCTGCTACAGCATTAGGCCAATAGTTTTCAGCCCGTTTCCTGCAGACATGGAGGAAACACTAGTTTCTTTTTTATTTTATTTTTTATTTTCTTCAGCTTCTTAAATACTTGGAAGATTTTTATCATGTCATTACACTCCTATCAATGTTGCATATTTTTGCTGGTTGAAGTACTTCTTGGTAGCTTTTTTTCTGGAAATTATATTTTTTTAAGTGCTGCATGCAGGAGAATTACTTTTTGATTTTGCTCAGAACTGGAATTTCAGCTCCCTGATCTGCTGTTGCAACTGATAACAGAGCTTCTGTGGTACTGTGATGTTTAACACAGCCTAGCTGCATTATCCAAGGTCCTTTGCAGGTCTCTAGGAGTTTTTTACTTCTGCAATGTTCGATTAAATTTAAAGAGTTACGACTTGTCTGGATATAAACAAGTCATAATTAAAGCTTAGATTCTGTATCCTTTCTATTATTAGAGTTCTGGTGGTCTGATCTGGTTGGTTGAAACAGATGGGATTAATAGGCAAATAAATCTTCCACTGTCACTTTCCAGGAAGCATGTTGTCCTCAATTGTACCAAGAATTTAGTTATCCAAGACTTTTAGCCTATGCCTTTGACATTCCTTGTCAAAGAAGACTTCAAAAATCTTTTAAAAAATGATCCCATAGGTCAACATTGCTTTGTGGTCTTCAGAGAAATTACATTTTGATAATGACAGAGATCTAGTGGTTCTGTAGGTCCCATGTTCAGAAAACAGGAGGAATAAAGTGGGTTTAAAGGTTGGCCAAATTCAAGATGGGACCTTAATATTAGCGTAAAACTTGTTCCAGTAATTTGTTTTAATAGGCATTAAGTACTTGTGGTATATAGTGCTCCCAAGAACTATGAAGTATTAAATAATAGAGTCTCTTGGAATTGAATGATCTCAAAATTCAAATCAGTGAGGAGATTTAATTCATTTTCAGAGGAAAAACCTATCATCCTTTTCAACTATTGCAATTTAATTATATATTTACTTATTCTTTTGTATGTATTTATTATTCTAGGGCTAGGAAACTGGGTAGTTAGTTGCATTTAACATTACAAAAAGATGGTAATATCAAAAGTAATAAAAAACCCACCCGACTGAGATTTTCTTTCATTTTCTGCTTTGGTAAATTTATTTTTTGTGCTCTGTTGTCTTAGAATCTTCAGCATGTTGTGCTCAAAAACAAATGCTCACCAGAAAGGCAGCAGAAATCATAAACACCTGAACCTGACATTTTCAGATATTCTTGTATATCCTTCACATCTGTGATTACTCATTATAGTAGCATCTTGTGTGGGTGTTAACGGAGTCTGTGATGCATCTTGAGCTTGACACCAGAATGAATATTTGCTGTTCATTTCATTAATGGCTACAGTCTCCTGACTGCAACTTCATGTGCCATGGAGTGGCAAAAGGCTCAACAAACCAGGAAGCTTAATAAAGTAACCCTTATCGAGTCCTTGGGAAGTAAACTGGAATATCTGTTCCAATGAATGGCATAAGTACAACGATTTTGTGAACACAAAGAATCCAGAAAAAAAGGCACACATATTACTGTAGAGCATAATGATGAGTTAACTCTTGCAGTGCTGGCATTTTCCAATTTACGAGCGGAATTTAGCAGCAGGTGAATACAGTTCAGCAAGTATGTGCAATGAAAGCTTGCCCTTCCAGCTTGGAGATTTGTTTATTATGTGTTTTCAGGAGGACGTATGTTTGAAAGATGGAAAACGTTGAGGACGATACCTCTAAGCCTGGGGGTTGAAACAGTCATAATATCACATGATATAATAAACACAGTGCAAAAGATTAATGAAAAGAGAGGAATCTCTGCACCCATTTTTGCATTGATGCATGTTGTCTAATGTAGTCTTTCAGGGTCTGAATTCTTGTAATGCTGAACAGATCGAGACTCATAAAATTATTACATTCCTTTAAAACGAAGGCATATTCCTTTCCTAGCTGTTGTGGCTGAAATTGATCCTAGATAACATAAACCACAGAGATTCACTGTGGAAAGAAATCTGCTCTGGTTTTTAGTGTATTTTTTTCCCCTCTTGCCTCTCTCCAGTGTGTGTGAGGGGGATCTGTCAAATGGGCAGTACTGCATTCCCAGCCATGCTCTCAGGTCCGCTGTAAATGATATAGGACCCTGGCTCCTCTTGGTGTATGACCTAACTCCTGGGGCATAGCAGTTTAATTCTAACCTCTCATTACTCTACTGTATGGCAAATCTGTCTTTTTCCTTGCTTGATCTGTCATCTGCCTTGCTTTCTCGCTGTATCCACTGTTATGGCCTTTCTGTGTTTCTGCACTGATTCTCCGCTCACTTCTTGACAGGGCTATGAAAGAAAGACTGCCTTTTCTGCTGCACCCTTGGCTGCAGAGGTTTTTCTACATATGTTGCTTGTGTTTATTTCCATCAGTTACCATGGGGGTGGAGGCAGAAAGGGGACCTCAGAAGAAGACAATCTTTTTTTAGATATGCCTTACCAGCAACAAGGGCAGTTAGCACAGAAGACTTGACATCATGCTGACATTATTTACTAGCAGGATCACTTTTGAAAGTGATTATTACCAATGTTTTAACAACATGTAGAATCATGCCTCTGTGCAGGAGGTACACTTAAAATAACTGTACGCCATTTTGGTGTTTAAAGGCATTGTTCTGAGACATTTCCATTATGTTGGCTGTAAGCAGGTGACAAAGTAAGGTGACCTTCAGCAGTCTTTCAAGGAGACTTCCTGTTATGAATCAAAATCCAGTTTGTCCCTATTGAGGTGATGCAGTGATTGTGGAATAGAAGGAGAGTAATATTTCCCCATTTTCTTCAGTATTCTAAAGCCATACAAAGTGAACTACACTACTAAAACTGTGTGTAGGAGAAACTGGTTTTCCTAACTACAGGACTGGATAGAAGGTTGTCTTCTGCGGTATCAGATTAACCCTGGTCCTGGACTACAGGATTTTTTCTTTAAAAAAGTTCAGTGTCCTTCTGTTCTGCAAAACAGTCATATTAAGACCAGTTACCCTCAAGGTTCTCAGCCCCCTGAGCTGGAAGACAGGTATGAGGAGGATCAGAATGAAGTCCCCACAGCCCAGGAGGGAACAGTCAGTGACTTGCTGCCCTGCTTAGACCCACATGAATCTATGGGCCTGGAAGGAATCTACCCGAGGGCACTGAGGGAGCTGGCAGAGGAGCTCCCGGGCCACTCTCCATCGCTGATCATCAGCCCTGGCTCACCGGGGAGGTCCCAGCAGGGTGGGGGCCGAGGCCCCCGGTAGGAGGCCCGAGGAGGCCGAGTGCCGGGCCCTGCCCCTGGGTCACAGCAGCCCCAGGCAGCGCTGCAGGCCTGGGCCAGGGGGCTGGGAAGGGCCGGGGGAAAAGGGCCTGGGGGGGCTGGGCAGCAGCCGGCTGGGCGTGAGCCCCCGGCGTGCCCAGGTGGCCAAGGCGGCCAGCAGCGCCCTGGCCGGTGTCAGCAGCAGCGTGGCCAGCAGGGCCAGGCAGTGCCCGTCCCCCTGCGCGGGGCACTGGTGCGGCCGCCCCTCGGGCCCTGGGCTCAGGGCTGGGCCCCTCACCACAAGGAGGACATTGAGGGGCTGGAGCATGTTCAGAGAAAGGCAAAGCAGCTGGTGAAGGGTTTGGGCAACAAGTCTCTTCTGGAGAAAAGGAGGCTGAAATATGTCCTCGCCACTCTCTACAACCACCTGAATGGAGGGTGTAGGCAGGTCAGTGTTGGTCTCTTTTCCAAGATAACCAATGATAGGGTGAGAGGAATTTGTGCCAGGGGAGGTTTAGATTGGATATAAGGAAAAAAATCTTCACTGAAAGGATTATCAAACACTGGGACAGGTTGCCTGGAGAACTGGTTGAGTCACCATCCCTGCAGGCAGAATCATAGAATGTCAGAATCTTTTGGGTTTGAGAAGACCCTTAAGATTAAGTCCATCCATAATCCTAACACTACCAAGTCCACCACTAAAACCGTGTCCCTGGGTGCCACATCTACATGTTTCTTAAATACCTCTGGGGATGGTGACCCAATGACTTTCCAGGGCAGCCTGTTCCATTGCTCACATGTACCACAGCATAAGGTGTGACACTTAGGGACATGGTTTGGTGGGATTTGGCAGTGTTAGGTTTACAGTTGGAGTCAATGTTCTTAAGGGTCTTTTCCAACCTAAATAATTCGGTAATTCCATCATCACAAGGAAGCAATAGACAACATAGGAAGCAAAACAATACTCTTCCTCCCCCATCTCTCCCACAGCTGAAGAAGTACTATGACCTGTGTTCATAGGATATATAGCCAGACTGGGAACATCTCTTGAGAATGAAAGAAAAGAACAACATATTTATTATTAACTTGATTAAGTAGTTTTAAAAAGGGAGTAATTTTGTTTTTCTCTAACTAACTACTGTCCTTCTCTGAGAAACGAAATTGTGAATAGCTTGCTTTTGCTATGCGTCATGGAAGAAGTACTAATCACACACTGGAATTTCCTTCCCAGGGATGATATTCATATTCTGGCAGTTGTTTTGATCTTGTAATGTTAACAGAAGACATTCAGAAATGCTATAATATTTTCATGTTCTGGAAATGTGACTTGTTGAACTAAGTCAAAGCGGTTTGCTGCTGCTTTGCTCAAAAAAACCTTCTCATTCTCTCTACAGGTGTCAAGCCTTATGAAAGTTGTAATTTGAAAATCTTGCCTTTGTTACTTTTAAAAGTCTCAACTTCACAAATACACTCCATTTTCTATGATACTCTGTGTCAGTTAAATGAAGAGTTTAAAGTGTGCTGTTACAAATCCAGCAAGAAAGTCCATGGGAATCAAGTGAATTTAAACATAAATTTCAACTGCTGCCATACTAAATGCTATGAGGTCTAAGAAAAATGCAACACACTGATAAAAAAATATGCAGTTGCCCTAAAGAAAATTATTTAAGCTTTTCTAATGGAAAACTTGAACACTACAGCTATATCAAAATTTTATTACAGCAAGTTTATATATATGGGGGTTGTCCAACTACCTCTAGGGGATACTACTTCACAGGATATTTAAAATCTTTTGGAAATGAGGGCATAGTGCTGTCGTTTCACTGTTATTAGTTCTATTTGCTCATGTTATTGACTTTAATTTATCTCTTACTGAAGCCAAACTTCAGGGTTTGAGGAAATTTCATTCTATTTACCATCAATAAGTATCTTAATTTTAGAGAAAAGTATTTTTGAAAGTAAATACTGCAGGTGACATTATTTTTGGAGACAGTCTGTAAAGAATCCTGTATAAATTAGTAAGTGGTGCCACACTGTTGTGGCAGTTTCTTACTATGGTCTCTTTAAATAGCTATTCAGATAAGACAATCTGCTTGCTGGAATATAACTTTCAGTGTGCCACAAATCACAGCTATAAATGAAGCTTATGGGTTTGTACACCACAGTTTCAAACACATTTTCAGTACTTGAAAGATGGAAGGGAACAAGACTATTTACTGCAACTACTTCAGAGCTTTAGGTTAGATCTAACATAATGGAGAGAAAGCATAATGCTTTCATGGCTTATTTCTTGTGCAACTTGTAGGCTCAGATTCTAACACAATGATCACCTGAACATAATTCACTGCATAGTTGCCCTCTTTTCCCTACATTCTGAGGTGTTGTTGGAGAAACAAGAATCAATGACTGAATTTGAAGGGAGGAGGATGACAGCTATGGAATAGGAAGTCTCTTATTCCTATGTGTCCAGTGTCAGGGAATCCTTGACCCAATCAATTTTTCAGGAACAGGGTGTTAAGTTGCTTTCAAGTTGACAAAATGCAACCAATAAATCTTAAAGTAGAGTTTATAAGGACCTTATTTTTTGAACTATACTGAAAAGCCAAGAAATAAAAAGATTCTACAAGTACAAGTATGCTGTCATTAAAGTACCTGTATCATCAGCATTGAGTTTATCCTGGAATACCTAAGAAGAAAGAGAATTAGAAAGGTATTGTAAGGAACAAATTTTTATGATCATTCTCCTCATTTTTTAGAATTCCATCTCTGGAGTACTGTTATTAAAAGTAAGCTTTGCCTGTCAGGGCTTATTTTATTGTTTGCTTTTACATGTAATATCTAAAAAATCTTCAAAGATCGTAAATCCAAAACTACTTTTTTTTTTTTAGTCTCATTTTCCTGAGATGTTGTTCACATGTCAATAGGGCTTTCCTTATTTTGCATTTAGGGTGGCTAATAACGGTATAAATATGAAATATTATCTCTATGTCTAAGCTGAAAAACAAATAAGACTCCTTTGAAGAATTTGGTGCAAGGCTAAATCACCTAGAAATGGAAATTAAGTGCGCTTGAAGCATGAGAGATCTAACCAGGAATGTTTTGCAACCCCGTATTTGTCTCTCAGGGCAACTGAATTAGTTCTTCCAAAAATCAACAAACTTTTTGTAAGAAAAATCATAAGGAATACAGATCTCTTCCACTTATAAAACTGAAAAGCTCAATGGAAACAGCCCTGAAGGACTTCACCTAATTAATCTGAATATCTTCTCCTAAAGAAGAAAAAAAAAATAAAAATAGTAACTGCTAATAAGATGCCTGGAATACACGTCAGATAAAAGCACAAACAAAGCTTAACTATTTCAATGCATATTTGCTATGTGAAGCACTAGGCATATACACAGTTTAACAAAGGACCAGGAAGACTAGACTGTAATGAAAGGTGATGAACAATAAGTAAATCATCTAGTCTTGCATTACAGCAGCATAGACAAATACATCGAAAAAGTCTTAGGGAGGTTGTGTAGACCACCCACTTCCCTGCAGATATTACTTATCCTTGAAAGCAAGCCTAATGTGTACTTAAACATCTTTGTGGCTGAAACCTAAACAGCATTGTTAATCAATCTGCTGCAGTTTTTTCATCGTTTTACAGGATATCTGAATTAAACTCTACTTCCCCAATTCAGACTTGTCAGTTGTTGTCATACTCACCAGAGACATGAAACGCAACCCATTTCTTTCTCATCCTTTTGACATATGTGAAATTTGTTGTGTCTCACCTTCAGCTTTCCTCACAAATAATATTTCAGGATTCTGATCTATTCCTTTGTTCCCTTCTGGACTTTCAATGGTTTGTTTTACCTCTTTCCTAAAGGCAGCACCCAAAACTGGAAATATACTCCAACTCCAGGTAAGGTCTTCACAGTTATTGGTACAATATACAGATTAATTTGTGTGATCTCACACGAAGCCAGAAAAGTTACGTTTTTTTATGGCTCTTCCTTAATAACAGCAATAGAAATAAAGGAAAATCAACACAGCACACAACATTTCACAGAAACACCACTGCTGAGCTGTATCAATACGATATTGATATGCTTTTCCAACAGCATATTGGATCTACAATGGTTCTTGGATTTTATAGACCCTGTCCTACAATTCACTGCTCAAGCGACTTTCTTGTCTTTCACCTCCAGCAAGGATTTATCTGCACAGACTCAGATATGACTAAATTACCTCATTTTCCTCACTCTTTCTTTCTTTCTTCATGTTTTATTTATTTTATTTTTTTTAATTAGAAACTGGCCTCTCTGGTTACATCCCACAGATGCCTGTCCTTCAGGTTTTTGTGTGTGTGGAAACCATTACAAAGATTGAAGATTTCACATTGTACTTTCACCACACATGTATTTTAATCCATTTGAAACGACATTTCATTTACCTAAAAGAAAATGAAAAGGATGCATATCTAAAATAAAAGAGTTTGGGATTGTTCTACTAAGAAAGGAAATCTGCGGTTACTTATCTGAATTGTGGGTGTAAAACTGTAGCCATTCAGCTTGCAACTACATTTTAGGTACCTAATGAAATTATAATAAAGTAAATATGCATATTTTCTATGTTCTTAAGAATACAGTTAAGGTAACTGTGAAAAAGACAGTGATTTTTTTTACCTGAGGATGAGACCGTAAACCATGCAGATCCCACTCATACTTTGCCTGTTTGTAGGAAATTCAGAACACTGATTTCTTCATAACATCATTCATAAGGTCATTACCACATAAATTCTATGAGACATGAAATATATTTGGTATTTTTTTCATTTATTTTTTGTTGACTGAAGTGTACCAGTATTCACTGACCATTTATCTAGATTATATCTGAGTCAAAGTGAGGGCCAGAAAGGAGGAAATATCTACTGTGTTGGTAATGACAATTTATTCCATGAAAACAAAAAGCTGGCATTTAATAGAAAAGCTGTTTTTATTAAAAGCAACCTTCATATTTGCCCTGAAAGAACCAATTTGAAGGCTCTGAAGGATATTACAAGTTCAGCCAAAGTCATATAATACCTTTTCCTCCTTCAGGTTCAAGCCATGGAGTGAGCACTTCCCAGGTCTATAAAATAAAAAGGTTTAATCTGAACAAAATTATGTGTTGCAGATTCACTATTTTTATTTTACTAAATTATGCACTTTCCCAAAATAAAATTAAAATCATATGGAATATATGCAAACAGGTATTTGCTCATCTTTTTCTTTAATGTCATTCAAATGAGGAAGTGCATATTATTGTGCCAGGTACTTAGCTTGTCACTTTTTCTTCATTTTTTTCCTCCATGCAGTGTTCAAAAGTCAACACCTTATAGGAAAACATTTCCTGCTTTATGCTTTCGTCCTCTGAGATATCATCTCTCTTTGCAAGCTTCCCAATGCAGAAAAATCTCTGTATTACTTTTGATCTGAGAACAGTATTCACCAGTCTTTCTTCTTGACCAGTCCATGGATGATCTTGATGGTAATTCTGCATTTCAGCTGAGAGCCCTTCTGGCCCACAATGCATTTGTTACCTGGGTGTGACCAACCACAAGATTTGAAAACAAAGCCTCCTTTCAGTAAAATTAATCAGAATACTTCTGTCTAAAAGAGAAATGGGAGGTAAGAGGACATCATTAAAGTAATATATTTAACCAACCACCTTTATAGCAAGTTTCTTCTGAGTGAATTTTTATTGAATATATGTATTTCTTGAGTACCCTGGGATACAAACATATTTGTGTAGTAAAGAGGCCTTTCTCACACTATAAAAGACTTTTTTTCTATTTTTTATTTAGTCCTCTTTATTAAGGCAGGACAATACCTTCCAGTTACACGGTAGGGTCCTCATCTATAGTCAAAACCTTTGTGAATCACAGTGTTATCCACTGGCCCATGCCACCCATCACGTCCTTCCCAATGCTTTTTGACTTTGTCATGGATGGAATGACACACTTCACTCATAGGAGAGAAGTGGCAAAATATTTATTGTATGAAACAGCAGTTTAACAAAGTTTAATAGTAAATGCAGCAGTGGTTTAACAAGATGCAGTGGCAAGTCTTGATTATTTACTGCACAAAGGACAAGGTCACACAAAACTGTCAGGGAGACCCTCCCATTGAGTCATGAGGTTCAGAAAGGGTCCCCTTGTGTTCTAAACTCCTTCTCAGAGGGGAGTTTAGGTGCAGCTGGATCCAGACTTAGTCTCAGACATGGTCTATATCTAAAGGATCATATGCATACAATCAATCCTTGATACCACTTAGCTAAGATTTTCATAGTTTAGCATGCTATGAATCACTTACTGAGAATCTGTGGCAGAAAACAATCTCTCAGCCTCGAGGAGCAACTGGAGAGGTGTCCCTGCTCATGGGGACATCCTGATGTACAGCCCACTGCTGCGCAGGATAGCTCAACGGGCTCTGGGATGTCCACTATTTTTTTTTTTTTGGGGGGGTGGAGGTGTTGTTCATAAAAGGAACCATTCCAGCAGGGGGTGGATCACGACCACTGGCATCTGACCACTGGCTCTAGAAGTCCCCCAGGCCCAAAAGAAGATGAGCACACAAACTAATTAACATGAAAAGCAAGAGAATTATTTGACAAATGGGAAACAGAGTACTAAGTGATGAAGGAGTTGGGTAACTTGTAACCAATGAGAGGCGATGTCTTTGTACGCTAAACTGTATAAATAGTGTCAAGTTTTGACAACCAGAGAGCTAGGCATTTGTGGGTTACTGCCTAACTCCCTACTTTACACAAACTAGAATAAAGAAATAAGGAATATCTTGACGTGGTATGTGATTAGGTGCTGCACACCAGGTAACAAACCCACTTATGGACAACATTTCTGTATCTTTTTTGAGACAGGGGAGTAAAAGCTAATAAGTAGTCAAGTGGCAGGCCAATCACCGATTTCTGCAATGCAAAGTGATGCTGGTTTATTCTCTATTGCTTTCCTAATATTCCTACCACTAGATCTATTTTTCTTCTTGTTATTCACTATTACTGCAGCTTTCATGGATCTATCTATCATAATCCCAAAATATTGCTACTGAATGATAACATTTATATTTTTATATGTGAAATTATGTCTTTTTTACCATTCACACCACTTTATGTTTATCTACATTGATTTACCAGATGCTTTATTACTAGTCCCACTGTTTCATAAGGTCTTCCTATAATGTTTCATACCCCACCTTTGCCTTTACTTTTCTGACTTAGTACCATCACAAAACCTTGTTTCCTCACTGACCATCTCCTTTTGCAGGTAATCTATGAAAAGATCAAAAATCTCCCAGTGCAGAGCTCTGCAGAATTTGGATGGCCTCTCTCTCCCAAAAGAACTGGCTGTTTCCTCCCACACTTTGTTTCTTACTTTTTTAGCATTTACCTATCTATTCAGGGACCTTCTTTCTTACACTGAGACTACTCAGTTTCCCTAAAGTCTTTGATCGGGCACTTTGTGTAAAGTCTTTTGGAAATCCAGATAGACTGTATCAGCCAGATAATTCCTGTGGCATTTCAATTACCATCTCATTTCCTTCTGCTTTCAAGTTGATTGAAACACTCTATTGCTGTTTGGAATTTCAATTTTATTTTTCAGTTCAGTTTCTATTGGTGAAACTGCTACCCATATCTAAACTAATATCTTTTAACCTGCTTTTATATCCAAGGCTTATTTTCTCCTGAGATATTGATTATTGCCTACATTCAACTCTTGATTACAGATTTCAATGCCCAAGTGAGATTGTTTTAAAATATGTTCTTCACTTTCTTCCTCTTGTGTTTTTCCTGTGTACTTCAGAAAACATCAAGCTCCTTCGAATTAAAACTCTCCTCCTCCAACGTTAAAACACTGACATGGGTGAGGCTTTTGCTCAAACCATCACCTCTAATTCTCAGAAATGCTGTCTCTTCACCTTTTTGTGGTTCTCTACCTGTCTGTTTACAGCTATTCGCCAGCTCTTGTCCTTGAACAGGATGGCAACTTGTTGAGACAAAGGTTCTCTTTAGTGCTCCCTTATTGTGTCATTAGAGATCCCTAGCATACTGTGAGCTTTCAATCCATGACTAGGTCCAGAAGCATAAGCAAATAGTATTAATACTTAATACCAACATCTCTCTCGAATCTAGGTAGTGAGGCTCAGGCAGGACACGCAATACTAAAATTGCCTTTTGGCATACCCTGGCCAGCAGGTCTTTCTCTGGGTCCTGCAAGAGCAAATAAATGTATTATATCCTGTACAGACTGAGGTAATTCTGGAGCTACTGCAGATGCCTTTGGTGTGGCTCCTGAGCTCACAGAATCTGTCTGAGTGTACTCAAGCACTGCTGCGTCCATGTTACTCCTGACTCACACGTCAGGCAATCTGCTTATAGGTAACTGAGGCTTAATTGTAAGAATAGTGTATTTTT
The DNA here is from genome assembly GCF_023638135.1 of Falco biarmicus. Taxonomy (NCBI): domain Eukaryota; kingdom Metazoa; phylum Chordata; class Aves; order Falconiformes; family Falconidae; genus Falco; species Falco biarmicus. The sequence continues at coordinate 3,928,313 of NC_079311.1, read as the reverse complement.
CACATATTCATCATTGATCCTGTCACCTCAGAACCATAGCTGACCAGCAGGACAGATAACTTAATGCTGCAAAAGCAAAACCCTGATTACCTCCATACTACAGTTCAGGAAATCAACCACTAGCAGAGAAAAATAGCTCCTTCCTACACCAACCGGTGAATAAGCTTTCCCAAAAGCATTGGGTAAACAGAGAAGTGCAATATTCAAGGATCTTATAGAGTCAATAAAGTAAGAGCTATGTATCATTGCTAACACTTCACAGGAGAGCTTCTCAGGACTTGAGGAAAGGATGAGGCAAGGGAACTATTATGGACACAAGAGCAGTAATAAGATTTTTTTTTCTGCATTTTCTGTATTGATTCTTACCAAAAACACTCCGTTCTCATCTCTTCCCTTTTTATCTATCTGAATGCAGCTGCTGGGTTTTCAATACAATCATACATCATGAACTATCAGACAACACTACCTTCTCTTGCTAAGCAACTGCTCATGGTGCATGGTAGAGCCAGGCAGACATCAAAGCCCCTTATAAATCATCATGTGTTGAGAGTAAGGAGCATACAGCACGAGGGAGAACGTGAGAAAGGATAAAAAAAAAAAAATTGCCACAAGTTAACCATTCTCAATTAAGACTAGATTATTGCTGGAATTAAAGTGCTTTTCTTGCTCACTTCAAATGAAATTAAGAGAAAGGAATTGAATAAATGTGCTGCTCTGTCATATGGCTAATCAATCTACCCACTTGTGCAGCCCTGCCTGATAGCTGCACTGGCACAGGTAAAACTGCTAATCTAGGGAAAAAAGGGGAAGGGGTGGTGGTGGTGGTGGTGTGTGGAACCATACACATCTTATAACAAATATAGTCTATCAAGTGCACATTCTTCTGTCAGATCCTAATACACAAAATGTATTTTGAATGTGAATTGCTTTCAGGAAAGCAGGTTTTAGTATTCACACACATTGTCATCTATTGGAGCTGGGGGGTGGGAGAGGGAAATAGAAAAGGAATATAATTCATTCTCTAGCTTTATTGAGGAAAGTTTCTGTGCTCACATGCTAGTAAGTAATACCATTACTACTGCGGCAATTTCATATTCTGACTAATATTGTACACTGCCTGAATGCCATTAGCCTGTCTTTGAAGCATTTTCTTACCTTGTAAATGGCTAAAGGGTTGTTCTTGATAATATACATTTGACAGCACAGCATTTGGCATGTAAGATATTGCACCTCTGTGCCTCCAACTCATGTATTTTTTCAGACTTAGCTATTATAAGACAATTTTTAAAATTCAGAGAGCTTTCTTCAAATATAAATTATCAAAGGGAGATTTTGCTGACTGAAAGCTTAAGGCTTTTTTTTTTTTTTTTTAAGGTTATTGAATTGTCAAAGAAAGTTATAAAATATTTGTAACAGATAAGACCTAGGTTTAGAAATAATGAAATTCTACTCAAATTTAACTTCACCCTTCACTGCATTCATGTTTCTGTACTTGTTCTTGACTAGAGGAATCTCTGAGTTCAGCATCGCTCAGTTTGGAATGTTTTCCTCTTGCACACTCTCTTCTCTGAGAGTGCCAAGGCTCTAGCTGCACAGCTTGGGCCGAATATTAGTGTTTACCAGGGCTGTTCCCTGGAGAGGAATGACTTTGTCAGATACATTTAGTCAAAGGTATAATCCATTAAAACAATCTCCTGTACAAACTGTAAATCAGAATTTTTACGGAATGGTATAATTTTAGTAAATAAAAAGCAAATTGGCACATTTAGTCCAGTAAAAAGAAACAAAAATAGGTCAGGACTGTTCACATAAAAAAACCCATACAGCTGAGAACAGAGTGAAATTAATACTTTTATTATTAATAGGGTCAGTTGATAGGTATTGATAGTTTCATACCAAAATCGTTATAAGTCAGATTTACTTTGCAAAAATTAACACCCCCCCCACATTCTTAGATTCTTTTAATATTGCTTGTTTTATTAATTTAATCATGTTGTTTTGCTAAGCAGGCTAGCAGAAGTGTGAGGGCTGGTGTTAAGAAACATCACACCTAGGAGATTCTCCACAACACAAAAACTTCACATTTTCTTTTATCTGCTTTGCCTATGTACTTGCTAAGAAGTTGTTTACCACATTATTTAGTGCATTAAAATTTAATTTTTATTAGCTACTGAAATTAGTTGGTGAAGCCTATCTCAGCAAGTATTATCCTGTTACTGTGTCCATATGTTTGAAATTTAACATTAAGTGGCGTTGTCAACCAAAACCAATACAATGTAACAAAATACTGTGTATTTATTTTTTCCTCCCAATCAACAAGCAAGGTCACAGAAATCTTTTTGGGTAATAAGGTAGCTTTCAATTTATCTACAATGCAGTTCACGTCTGTCAAGAAATACCTTAAACCTAGATTTGCCATGCCTGTATTTCTGTCACACTAAACCACTTCAGGCAAGGCCGCTATGGTCCAAACAAACTCCTGGTATCAAAGACCTCTCTGAGGCTAGACACCCCAGCATGGCTGGTAGGTAGGTAAGGCTCCCCAGTTTTGCAGGAAATGACATGCAAGTGGCATCTGGCTAACTTGACTTCCCAGCCTTGCTGGATCTAGGGGACTACCTTAATCCCAGACTACATCTCTAGCTCATGCTATGAAAACCAGATGCTTTACCCCATCTTCCATAACACATTGCAGTTTTTGGGAATGCATAGCTGTATTTTATAAAACTTAAACTTTTGGAAGGAAGATTTATGTGTCAGCCTTACTTTTAATGGAAGCTGCCATGTTCCCTTTCACATAATACCTTATTTCCTTTTTCCCTAGTTTCCCATTACATACATACATACATACATACACACAAATTTGCTAATTAGCTTCAGTAGGTTCAAGAAAGAGCACTGTTGCAATGGAGTGTGTTATCACAACAGGTATTTAAAGCAGCCAAACCAGATTTACATAGAATAAAGCAGCTCTCAGCAATAGGGTAAGAATAGTTACATGATAACAATGTGATCTTTTTTTATTTCCCTAGACTTAATGCAAATTAGCAAATAATTGCAATATTAATTTTCTGTGCTGACTTTGATTTATGACCTACCAGATATTAACAAACATTTCTCTCAGTCATGATGTCCAACCATAATTCTAGCAAAAGGTAGTTATCTCTCAAGTGCTTTTTCCTTCTGTTTGACAAGTGGAGTACCTGCCATATTACAACAATCCAAACCCTTGCTTTCAAAGACTGACTTCTCAATAGAAAAAAAGAAAAAAGAGAGATAAAGAACACCTTGGAACAAAAGAAATATGAAGAGAACCTAACTTCTATCCCTCTCAAAGCTGAATTACTGTAAACATTTAAGTATCACAAAATTTTCCCTTATCCCTGCAGTATACAGTGTCAAGATCGACTTAAGAGGATGCAATTGTTTAACAAATTCACTATGGGAGGAAAACAAGAAGTTTCCATGACTTCTAAGGAATTCTGAAATAGACCAGCTTTAAAGAAAATTGACATATGTGGGAAACTTCTTTAGACAAGCTGGACAAAGAGAATCTTCTCCTGCTCAACATGATTTACGCTGGGTGGGGGTGTCTTTTTAGTGCCTCTTTATTTCTTTCTTTGGTTTTCAAACCATTGTACAAAGAAAGGAATGAAAAGCAGAAATTATCTAAGGGTTACTATTGCTCAGTGCAGAAATCACTCTTAAACTAATTAAACCAAATCATTGTTGTGAGCTCTGTCTTCTCTTGATAAGAATTTGGAAAATGAAATATTTGTTTAATTAGAACTATGTGCATCTCTTGAAAAATCAGTGGAGGTTAATAACTTTTCTGGGGTTATTAAAGCCATAAAGGGTTTAAAGGAATAATTGGGGCAAAATTTAATGACCGATTTGATCACTAAATTAGATATCTGGTGTGTTGGGATTTTTGCAGGGGGGTGGAAGGATTTGCATTATTGCTTCCTACAGTAGCTCATTCTTTCTTTTTTAACAATTTAACAGGGTTTCAGTTAAAACTATAAATTTAGTCTCAACTAGAAGCTAATGACCTGCTCATTCAAAAAGGGATGTAGTGTGATATTATCATGTAAAAATATTTTGAACATTAAAGATGCACAAAAAGAGTAGACTGGAGTGTGCCACATGAGAAAAGTCATTTGATCCAAACAACATATGATAACCAAAGCTGGATATTTAATATGGCAATTAATAAATTGTGGTCTCAGATACAACTAATTTTCTGTAATTTGCCTGCATTATTTTAACGATAAGCTAACATAAAGTTTGGCAAGACTAAGAATCTATTTAAAATGTATTAAGTACCTTTGTGGGTAGTCACTGCTTCAAGATCACTTCCAATTGTTTCATGTATAATTTAGTTCCTGTATATCCACCAGCATGTTTCAGAAAGATATAGAGTGATGCCTGCTACAAGAGAGAATCTTTACTGCAGGCTTTCATTCCTAGGTAGAATTTGGGTCCTTCTTTTTCCCAGTAAGGTTGTATGTTGTTTTCATATAGGAAGACACTTTTTTCTTACTTGAAACTAAAAGTTCTGAAGCTCAGCACTCACAGACCACATCGCTGCAGTACTACTAATAGTAATGAGCACGCTGTTACATTCAGCCACAGAACTCACATCTTGAGCAGTATGATTCTGATAAAGTAAATGCAGTGTTAAACAACCACCGGAGTTTTTTGCTTGCGGTGAACACAAATACATTCAGTCTCAAGAGCTCACAAAAATGTCCTCAACAAGCAAAACGTGTCCCAGGGCCCTGTAAGTTGACATAGTCCCACAGTTAGCTGAACTACATAGAAATGTTTATTTTTTAGTAACATTGACCCTTTACTTAGCATCCAATGGTGGAGCTCTGCCACCAAAGGGTATGCAGAAGGACATAAGCAGGCAGAGAGACTATCAAAATCAAAACTCTAGAGAGCAGAGACTACTGATATATCTATCTTGCTTATAGTTGACCTTAGAAAGTTTAAAAGTACAATAAAATGTGCATATGCACTTCTTTAGCTTTGCAGGAAAAGGTACAAATGTTCTTTATCTTAAAAGCTCTAAGGGAGAGGATTTCTTTTGACTGTGCATCTACCTGGTATGATGGATAAAGAGAGGAAGGTAAAGTATTCTTCTGTCAAAGGTAACAGAATCTGTATACTACTATAAAACATACAGAAGACATATGTTCCTGAAAGATAATAAGCTTCATATCAAGATAAATTAATATTTTCAGGCTGTAAAGAACATCTTGGTAAACCCACTAAAGTATTTGAATAGCTGCATACAGGTAGCACATCCAATTTTCTCGTACAGGAAATTATAACTTGGATAGCTTTCAAGCCATGTCTCAGATGCCACGCTGATAGTTTAAGATTAAGTTCCTGAGTCAGACATCAAGTAAAGTGTGTGGATAATCAGTATGATCACATTCCTTTATATTTCATTGCTCACAAAGAGATAATAGTACCACACATAGGAAATACTTTTTGTTGAGAGTTTATTTTGGGTTCTGGGTTTGGGTGGGTTTTGGGGTGGGTTTTTTGGGGAGGAGTGGGTGGGAGAGATGCAGGGGGTGTGCAGCATAAGCAGTTCAAACCTCATTTTGAAAACATGTTCCATAGCAAAAAACCTTCATGACTACAAGGATAGGATCAGAAGGTCTTGCCACATAGTGAAGCAGCAACAGTAGATCATGCCGTATCCCATTTCTTTACAAGGATGGCTGATACGGTATTGAATACCTCAGAATCATTAGTTATTAATGATCCATCCATAGATATTACTCAGTAAACTGGCCACAGTTTTAGTCATTTAATGGGACAAGCTCTGTCAGCTGCCTTGTTTGTCAGATCTTGGATTTCTGGGGAAATTCTGGAATACTATAACTTGGGTCAGCTTTTTAAAAAGAGGAAGTAGATGAGCAGAATAGCAATAGGATGTTTAATTGAATATCAGTCCCTTTAAATATGGCAGAAAAGATTCCAAGAGATTTAGAATAACAATAGAAAAAGCAAGTGAAAAAGGGAAACAATCTTAGAATTTATGTGTTTCCAGAATGATTTTTCAGGAACTGGTGTTCAGTTCGGTACTCGACATTAGTCCAGCAGGTCTTCTCTTTCAGATGCCCTCAGTTTAAAATTTAATGACTCCTGAGAATCTCACTTTTCCCAAATGTGTAGTTTCCTAGAGGAGACTGAATGTTTGACTTAAAAACGAGAAAGTAAGCATAATTAATATACAGTACAGAGGAAAAATTAGGTAATTATAGGTAGTTATCTTACAAGTTCTGCAACTTTTAAACACATGAACACACTGAACACATTCATGTCAGTTGTTTTCTTACACGTTTGTTCATTTTGTATAAACATTTTAACAAATACATTTCCTTCTCTACCACATAGAGACAAAAATGGCAAATAGTTAATTCCAGACAGATTATATTCATGGGAATTAATTGAAAATTTTGTAAAGATCACTGCCTCAATAGAAATTTGATTCTAGCAGTTATATTTATCTAGTGAGTTAATGAAAGCAAATGATCTCTGCTGTGAGAGAGAATCTCAAAAGGCCTGAGCATTGATCTAACTTTGAAATTACATACTGAAATTAACTTCAACAGCATGCATATTGTCATCAAATCTAATCAAAAGCTGCCAACACAAATTCAGTTTCTATGAACAGGTTCTGATAACTACTTACAGATATTCAACAGACCAGTGATAGTTTGTAACTATTTTAGAGTATATAATTTAAAATAATCAACTGTGAGAACCTATAACTGCTTATACATAACTAGGGAACAGAAAAATCTTAATCTTTTAACAATTATCTTCTCAATTTAGAAGTAAGTAAGCAAATAAAACAGGTCTGCTCCATGGAGACTACTCCAGGTCTCAAGTTCTTTAACGTTCAGAACAAGAGATACAAAAAAAGTGCATTCACCTTGCATACTTTCCTCTCCAACAACTTCACAAAGTAAGCATAAGAAAAGACATCTAAGCCTCTCTGAATTAAATTTAGTGTTCTCATTCTTCAACCTTTTAGGGGCAATTCACACTGTGTTTTTTTCTGAGGAAATGACCTTACTTATATATATAAAATGAATCCACTAAAGCTCATTAATGAGATAAAAAATGTTTCTGTTGTTTTCAGTGGGCCAGGAGCTGGAACAACTGCCTTCTGTGCAGTCTTTAAAATGGCAGGTGTGTATGTGTGTGTGTGTGTGTGTGTGTGTGAGATGGGGAAAGCTATCATAATTTGTCTTCTTTATAAGTAAAAAGCTATCATAAATTGTATTATTTCACTTTTTTAATCTTCTTTACAGTTTTGGAGTAGTAAGTCATTGAAATCATGTCATTCAGTGATTACAAAGCCATAGGAATTGTGTGATAAATATCAGCCCGAGACTCATGGAATACCAGATTGTTAAGAAACCAACCTGATTATTTTATTTTCTTTTAAGAAGTCATGAATTTAAAAAGGCACTTATTTAATTATACTGTCAGAAATGTGTGAAAATTAACTTCAAAGGAAAGAAGAAATTATACTTTGTTTTCCCTTTTGCTTTAATTAATAATAGCAAGAAAGCTATGTTTCTTTTGTCTTAGGAAGAAAGGAATTTGTTCTATACCTGATGTCAGCTCTGTGCTTGCATAAAATATAACATTAGAATAACAGATGTGAGTTCAAGGATACTTTTCCAGAAATAAGTCTTTCAAACTGTCAACTCCTCCTTAAGTCAGGATAAAGCTATAAAAGGAGAAATTGATTCCCTCCTACATTTCAGCATCTCTGAGCCATAAACATGCAAGAAGATGGAGAGCTAAATGAGTGAGGTGATTAATTAACTATTTCCAAGTAGTTACTCTGAGCAATGCTCCATGCTTTGCAACACTCTAAGGTCTTTTAAGGTTATTACATTATGGAAATAGATCATTCAGATTTGACAAAGCAAATCAGTTCATTAAGGCCCATAAGATAATGATGACATCATATGCCCTACTTATAATACTACCTAACTCCATGACATTTGAAAAAACATAAAATGTCACCCTTCAACAAAGTCCATTCACATCTGTAATTAAAATGTTGTGTGTGCCATGCTTGTACACATTAATTTTCTCTCTCTTCCCCTCTACTCTTACAGGAAAACCAAAACCAAACCTCAATATTACAATAGGATCTGGTTAGGGCTGAAAACTATAGGAAGACAAAGAAAATAGTGCACTGTCAAGTCAAAACAAAAGCATATACTGTGCTACTTTTCCTCTACTTTTGATATATCTGTACTAGGCAATGAAACAATGCATGGAAATACTCATAATGAGTGCCGTAGCACAACTGACAACACGAGGTACCTTCCCAAACAACTCTCAGGAACATTCCACAGGCAAAGGTCAATCTGCCCAGGAGACAGTTTACGTGAGGCCACCCTGCCTCTAGAGCAAACTAAAACAATTTGCTAGCAATGATGTGAGCAATTCCATGACTTTTGCCCTCAGAACCAGGACATATTCCAGGGTACATTTAATTTACTTGCACAGACATAGCATTCTTCATGCTTTGCCTTCAGGTTCCTATTGCAATCTGTGCCACCATCTGTCCTTTAGCTAAGCAGCTCTTCCATAACTGTCTCTTGTGTAGGCACACATACACACACTAGGTATTTCCAGGTTCTTCTGACTTTCCTCATATGGAAACCTTTTTTTCTCCACCCTACCATTCCACTGAGACAGGACACAAGCTGCTGGTAAGATGCTTCTTATTCTAGATGGATGCTGTTGAGGTAATTCCTGTGTAGCTGAAGAACTCTGTTTAGGGGCTTCCAGGATACCAGTCTTCTTAGATTTCACAAAATTACAGGTTTGTACCTTTGTTGTGAATGTGGACAATCCAGCTGTGTTGACTATAACTATGCATTAAAGGGAAATGATAACAATCAGACCATAAAACAGTACAGCACTGAAAAGTCAGCCACTCCAGAAGGGTTAGGGAAAGGTCAAGTAAAGGTGTGTCCAGATTAGCATTTCAGTTCAAAAAGACCAGCAGTGCAGTTTTGAAGCCAATCTCTCATTAACCCCACTCCCCGTGCTTCAGCTTTCATGGTGCTTTGCTGTCACATTAAAAGTATTCTTCCTTTCAGATGAAAGGAAACCGAAATACAACATTCAGGAATGCACTAAATTTGCTTCAACTGCTAATGGGCATCCAGTCCAAGAGGCAAAGCCAGGCCTTGTCTGAAGAAAGGCTCATGAAACAGTATAAATACAGTGTGGATGTCTCAGCACCACCTAATCATCTCTACAGACTTATTTATATTTTGCTTTGCTATGTGACAATGCATACGTAGCCTATGTCATAAATCACTTCAAATCTCTTAAAAAAAAAAAAAAAAAAAAAAAAAAAGGCAGGGAGAACTAAGCAGCTAGAACTTTTCCTGACAAACTTCTTAGGACTGAAATTGCTTTCTTTGCCTTTTGGCTTTAGCCTCCATAAAGCAATGAAGCAATGATAAATTAACAAAAAATATCCCTTCAGATAAAGGGCAAATTCACTTAGAGAGTTTGAAAGATAACTTTTAACAGAATCACAGCATTGCAGAAGTTGAAAAGGACTCTGGGGTTTGTGTTCTCCAAGTTGCCTGCTCAAAGCAGCTTGAATTAGAGCAGCTTTCCCAGCACCTTGTCTACGTGGGTGCTCAGTATCTCTAGACTGGGGGCGTTACAATCTCTCCGGGTAACCCGTTGCAGTTCAATCACTCTCAGAATAAAGTTTTCTTATGTTTAGGTGAAATTGTCTGTATTTCAATTTGTGTGCATTGCTTGTTGGCCTTGTTTACTGGAACCATTGGAAACAGCCTTGCTCCATTCCCCTTACCATCACCCATCTGGTATTTATACACATGACTAATATCCCCCTGAACCTTCCCTTCTCCAGGCTGAGCAGTCCAAGCTCTCACCCTTTTCTCATAGGAAAGATGGTCCAGTTCCATCATCATCTTAGTGTCCCTGAGCTGGACTAATTCCAGTAGCTCCATGTCTCTCTTGCACTGAAGAACCGAGACCTGGACACAGCACTCCAACCGCTTCAGTACTGGCCCTCAGTCTTCTAGTGACTGGCCTCCAGCTGACCGTTTTACTGCGGATCACAACGCTTTAAGTCCAGCAGTTCAACCTGTTTTCTATCCACCTGGCAGTTCATTCACCTTGCCTGCACTTCATCGGTTTGTCTGTGAGAATGTTATAAGAGACATCATCAGAGCCTTAATAAAGTTGAGGTAAGCACCATTCACCACCCTCCCCTCTTCCACTAAGCCGGCCATCTCACTGTAGAGGGTTACCAGGTCCTCCTACACTTTGGGCTATTTCATTGACTGAGCTTGAATTCCAGCTAAGCCTATGGTTTTATTTTTAATAGGTGTTCAACATCACTTTCCTGAAAATCAGTCTTCAAATGATCCTACCTATATTTCTTAAAAGTGTACCACAAACCTAAACAACTAAGTATCTTTATATTACTTTATAACCTATTATATTTTTAACGGGTTTTTTTTGGAAAAAAATACTAAATATTGAATGACAGTTTTACATTAGGTTATTCATACATTTTATTACCTCTAAACATGATCATGATGAAATGATAGCAATAGTGTATAGAAATGATAGAAATATATGTATATATGAAACACTGAGAAGTATTCTGCTTCAGATGTTAATTTTGGGGTTTGTACCATCAGCCAAGATTTTGTTTCTGATCTCATGATTGTGGAAGGTAGGAGAAATGAGTGATAAATACCACATGTAATTACTTTGGCACTAGTTAACTGCTTCACAGTTAAGTAAAAGTTGTTAGTGCCATTCTTGTTTGAGAGGAAAAAAAAATCAGGAAAGTGGTATTTTTATGTTGATTCTTCGAAACTGTATTTTTCTGTATTTGCTGTAGGAAACTCACACAATGTTAGGTAGCAGAAGAAAATGTGATGCATAAAGGAGAAAAACAAACTCCTACATCTCTGTAACATTTGAGTATAGAAATTAATATAAGTTTTGAATCCATTCCAGACACAATGGTTTATTCTTTCTTTGAGAGTAGAACCCAACAACCAGCAGTGCATGATCTTAAAACAATAACACATTTGACAGGATATATAGCAGTACAGCTGCACCAGTACTTCAAGAAATGCTTCTCCTTCCCCTCTGAATATTAGAAAGAAGGTATATCAATACCACACTTACATATCAGCAGTGCAAACTAAAATAGAAAATAACATGTTTCAGACTGTTTACCATTTTATTAAAGATCAAATCAAACTTCTCTGTTCTCAGTATATCCACTTTATCCCAACACAAGAAACACAAAATCGTATTTTAAAGCATGGGAGAGTACCCATCTGTTGCATGATGATTGACAGAAATCCCATTTATGAAAGCTGAAATGGCAGATGGCCTTTCTTGATCTTCATCAGATGGATTTGTCATAATATGAAATGTGTCCTTTCATTTGACATTGCTCTTTCTCATTGATTTCCAGATGACAAATAACTAAAAAATGCACTAAGAAATAAACAAAAATTGGCTTCGGACCTTGCTTCATAAGTACCAGAGATTTTCTTGAATTTTAATTTAATTTTCAATTAAATTAAGATGTACTGTAAGAAAGTCAGCTTCATAGGGGTTTTGAAATGGATCTTTTAGTTGTCCCATGTTTCTAATAGCTAAACTTTAGCAGAGCACCAGTGAAGACGTTGCTGTAGAGTTCAGGTTGCAGGCGAGTTTTCTAGAAGCTGTGGACATATAACACAGTAAACATATTTACCTTATTTCAGTGAAATTATTCAGAATGTGGATTTAATATCTGTTTCTTTCTGTATACATTGATTTTGGAATACAATTATCTATTTACCATAGTCACATTTCATGTTTTACTTGTATTCTAACAGTGGAAAAAGTGATAGAATCACAGAATCATTTACGTTGGAAAAGACCTTTGAGATCATCAGGTCCAACCTATAACCCAGCACTGCCAAGTCCACCACTAAACCATGTCCATAAGCACCGTGTCTACACAGGCTTTTAAAGACCCCCAGGGATGGTGACTCCAGCACCTCCCCGGGCAGCCTGTTCCAGGGCTGCAACACCCTTTCTGTTAAGAGGTTTTTCCCAATACCCAGTCTAAACGTCCCCTGCTTAATGTTTCCTCTCGCCCTGTCACTTGTTCTCCGGGAGCAGCGCCCGACCCCCGCTGCCCGCAGCCCCTGCCAGGCAGCTGTAGGGAGCGACCAGGCCCCCCCTGAGCCCCCTCCTGCCCAGGCTGCCCCCCCCAGCCCCCCAGCCGCCCCCCCAGGCCTGGTGCCCCAGCCCCTGCCCCAGCCCCCTGCCCGTCCCTGGACACGCTCCAGCCCCTCTGCGTCCCTCCTGCAGCGAGGGGCCCAGCCCTGAGCCCAGGGCCCGAGGGGCGGCCGCACCAGTGCCCCGCGCAGGGGGACGGGCACTGCCTGGCCCTGCTGGCCACGCTGCTGCTGACACCGGCCAGGGCGCTGCTGGCCGCCTTGGCCACCTGGGCACGCCGGGGGCTCACGCCCAGCCGGCTGCTGCCCAGCCCCCCCAGGCCCTTTTCCCCCGGCCCTTCCCAGCCCCCTGGCCCAGGCCTGCAGCGCTGCCTGGGGCTGCTGTGACCCAGGGGCAGGGCCCGGCACTCGGCCTCCTCGGGCCTCCTACCGGGGGCCTCGGCCCCTGGGCCCGGCCTGCCCAGCCCCCCCTGCAGAGCCCCCTGCCCCCCGCAGGGCAGCACTGCCCCCAGCCCGGTGCCACCCGCACACGGACCGGGGGGCGCTCGGTCCCCTCGCCCAGCCCGTCGGCACAGACATTACCCAGGGCCGGCCCCAGCACGGAGCCCTGGGGACACCCCCTGTGCCCGGCGCCAGCGGGAGGGGGCTCCAGCCACCGCCGCCCCCTGCGCCCGGCCGCCCCCAGCCCCTCACCCAGCGCAGGGCACCCCCGGCCCGGCCCGGGGCAGCCGGGTTCCCCAGGAGATGCTGTGGGAGATGGTGTCAGAGCCTTTACTAGGGTCCACACAGACGGCATCCATGGCCTTTCCCTCATCCACTGGGAGGGTTTCACCTTGTCATGGAAGGAGAGCAATTTCATCAAGCAGGACCTGCCTTTCATAAACCCGTGCTGACCAGACCTAGTCACCTGCTTTTCATTTAAGTGCTATATGATAGCATCCAAGATCATCTGTTCCATAACCTTCCCCAGCACTGAGGACAGACTGACAATTCCCAGAATCCTCCTTCCAGCCCTTCTTGTAGATGGGTGTTGCTCCTCTTTATTACTCAACAGTTTTACTTTCCCCATCTCTTTTGTCTTCTGGTGTAAGAAGCTTCTCTTATTGCTAGAGAAGACACATACTAAATTAAATAGCATTGCACTGCAGCTAAGAGCCCCCTTCTCCCTTTTTCTCTCCTTGTTCTGTGCCCCAGACTGGGTTATTTCTTAAGTTTCTCTCTGTAGGTTGGGAATCTAACGCCATGAATTGTCCAGAAGATTATATTCCTTAGTAAGAAGTGCCCCTGCTGACATAAGGGATATGAATTTCAAGGAGGTGCTATAAACTTGGTGAGACTGGAATAAAGGCAACATTAAAAGGAGAAATTGAATGTCAGTATTCATTTCCATGTATGCCTCAAAGCATCTAAATGCAGCTTGGGCAAGGGAACTTATTTCCTTTATCATAAATGTCTCCTCTTCCATTACTCTGTCTGTTTGGATTTTTTTCCTTTCATTAATATAAATAAATTGCTAATCCAGTGGGCAACAGCAATCTACTGTTGTTACATCAGTCATCAAACTCAGGAAAATTGGTTCCCTTAATTATGTGGCATAACCACCTGAAAAACAATCTGAAGGAAGTTTAGTTGTTATCTATTCCCATAGCTAAGCAATGTATTTCTTTCAGAGAGCACAACTGAAATCAGAAGCTCCTTGCACATGCTTATTCCTTAATGTTTTTTTTTTCCAGAATATTCTTTCCATCATTTCCCACTGACCTTCAGCTTGCTCGTAGGCTTGTGTGCACTGGCATGTAATGGATATTTTCCTCTCATATTCTCCACAGTGGTTATTTTTAGAATTAATTAAACCCTCTCAGATCAGGCTTTGTTGTGGCTTTGCAGAGAAGTTCCATGCTCAAGTGCTATTTAGGAAAAAATTTGCGAGAAGGAAGTACAAAGGGCTTTCAAATCACTATTATAATGCCTATGAAATGCACTTGGGGTGGTTCTGTGTTTCTGGTGGTTATTTATTGTCAGTGCCCTACAGTCCATGGGCCATTTGTTGCTGCTGGTGTAGTAAAGATGGGAAAAGTTTGTGAGCTGGATACTTGTGATAAACAGATTATAGCAAAGAGGAAGGTTAACTATTTAGATTGTTGGCCTGTTCAGCACTTAAATCTAGAACAAGACTCATGTAAAGAGAAAACCACATTCATATCTTCCTGGGTTTTCTTTACACCACTTAAAAAAGTTAATTACACTCAGAAGTGCCTGCAATTAACATTATATATAATTCTAGATTATTATAAACATTACATATCAACACCAACTGCAGCTGCTGTGCTGTTGTTTCCACTTAGCATAATTTTTAACTTTCGCTGCTATTTAAGACACCTTCAGTCCTTACCCATAGGATAGGTGTAAGTGAAGGTATCAGAACTGTTTGCTGCATGGTACCTGTTGACAATAAACAGTTTCTTAAAGAAAGCATTATCCAGTAACAATATATCTCACTGTACTTTATTATTCATTTTAAGCTGAAATCCCCATTATCTCAAAAGGGATATAATTTCATCTGTGAATGTTCAAAATAACAATAAGTGACTATGATTTTCAAAACATAAATCAAATTAGTTTACTGCTGTGGTGTCTATAGTAAATGGCACTGCTAAAAGAGAATTCTGTAGAAAGGAAGAAAAGGAAAATCTGCCCTGTCTTCTAGCTGTTTTCTGCAAACAGTGTATACAATATTCAGTGAAACTATATGAATTCAGTTATAGAGATTTCTTAGCTAACAGCATATTTTTAAAAACACCAGGGACAGCTAAAATGCAAATAAGCCTTCCCTTCAAATTTATGGAACTGTTTTTACTTTTCAAGAGCAAACCAAATTTCTTCTCTTGGAGTTAGAGGCATTTGGTTGTCTTTCAGGCAAAATGATTTGCCATCTGCTTCTTCGCCATTTCCTGCATTTCTTTTCAGTTTCCTTTTCAAACTTTTTCAGTAACAAGGGAAACAAACCATCAAAAATTAACATAAAATGAAATCAGTGCTTTTACTCTCTTGTGAATAGAAATTGTACATAAATAGCTGGAATGCCTAGGGAGAGATCTAACATTCATTGTAAAAATAAAAATGTTTTACAGAACAATGTACAGTATGAACAGGAGCCTGGACATTTTACTTTTTTGGCACTGCAAAGAAAGTAAGAGGAAGATTTCACTTTAAGAAACAGGAAAAAAAATCCTTTAGTTTTAATGGCATCAGAGTTATTTTGCTTCTTCAGTATTGGAGGATACTTCAGATCTTCAAATCAATTCAAATCAGCCTTAAAATAAAACAAAAAACCACTCCTCACCCACCCACTTTATTCTGTATTTAATGCACCCTGTGATTCCAGCACTTTACCACTGACAAGTGTAATTTTCACCATGAGCAGGAATGATAGTGGGGCTATCTATGCTCTCAGTCAGGCAAGAAAGTAATTTGTTACTCAGTCCCTGAAAATTATGAGATGGCAATCAACTCTTATCTATGTCTAGGGCAAAGACTCCACCACTAGCTAAGCAAGAAAATACAAGACATTAATTTAATGAAATTAGTTGATAGAGAAATTTGAGCCTGTTGATTTGTACTAAAAGCATGACATGGGTAAGTGGGGAGAAATCATCTGGTTTGGTTGTGAGTTTTCTTGTGGAGAATAACTTCAGTGGCAGGAACAGAAGGCTGTGGAGGAGAAATATTATATTGAAATTAAAATTTTGGCAAAACTAATAAAAAGTAAATGTGGGGCTCGTGGTCTCAAAGATCATCTAATTGTCATAGGACAAAAAGAGGATTTATGCAGGAGAGACACTATGCATTTTCCATCTGATACTTCAGCTGGCAGCTGAACTACTAGTTGCTGAGTAAACACTGCTATTGCCATCACCTTCACTCCATCCTTGCTTTTACTACATATTTATGCGACAAAATCTGTCATCTTGTTACTGAAAATAGTTCTCATGTCAAAGGCAAAATGACTTACCATAATACAC
This sequence comes from Falco biarmicus, assembly GCF_023638135.1. Taxonomy (NCBI): domain Eukaryota; kingdom Metazoa; phylum Chordata; class Aves; order Falconiformes; family Falconidae; genus Falco; species Falco biarmicus. The sequence goes on along the minus strand of NC_079311.1, from coordinate 3,911,989 downwards.
AAATCTTTTTTGGATGTTTTGAGCCCCTGGAAATGAAAGTTCCTGGTAAAATACACTCTAATGTTGCTAAAGCAAAGTAACATAATTGGGGAAAAAAATCTATTGATAAGCAGTTCTTTATTCATAACATCTCTGGGATCCTACTGATGATAATATTCAAAGTAAATATTGAATGGAGACTTCAAGCTTTATGTTTACAAGTTTACTTTTCTTCAGATCTGAGGTCTATCATCACGCTGACACAAGCATTAGTGATGGTCCAAATGGCGCTGGTTTTTAATCCTCATCTGTTAACTGCTAAATACAATGCAGACCCAAAAAAGTAAGAAAAGAAGAATTGAAATTTGGTGTAAGGCATTATTTTGGTATATAGGAAAAATATAGCCAAGTAGAAAACACACTGATGTAGTTGCTATATGTACTTTTGGGGATTTTTTAAGAAGAAAGGTTTCTTTAGATAGAGCAGTGTTTAATCTTAACATATATACTTATCAGCAAGGAAACATATTTATGAAGAAACATAGACATCAAGTAACTTAGTTAATATAGAAACGTCTGTAATAGTAGAATAAAGAACAAGAAATGAAAGTGTTATGCAGAATGATCAGTGTTGTAGAAACATGGGCCTCAAACCATGGCTTAGAAATAGAAAAGATGACAAAACACAGCACTATCTCTGTATGGGTAGTTCTATTTTAACACCAATTTTGGGTCAAGCGTGTAATTCCCTTATGGTTTTGTTGACCATCCATGGTCAACCTGCTGTGGGTACTGTGTTCACAAGGAAAAATATTTAGATGAAATCACTCCAGAAGACAGACTTTGACAAAATCTAATGCATCCTATGTACTCAGATTACAGATTATGACATCAGATTAGAGCTAGTCCAAAGTGAAGTTTCCAAAGTGTGTATAGTTTAAATGCTAAATGCCCAAATCAGCTGTTCTGCTTTTTATATTTGCTCATGTTGCACTGAATTACTTGCTAATGTAGACAGTAATTGTATCTAGTCTGAAAGAGATGAGACACAAGTTTGTTGAATACATTTCAGTGAAAGATGACAGAAAAGAAGAGGGAAAATGTGGTATAGGGCTTTGCTCTTATGATTGCTGCCTAGGAAGAAAAAGATGTATGAGATACTTCAGCAACTACTGGAAATGTCCAGGAATAAGTTTAGTAATAATGGATGTGTCCTGCAAATTACCAGATTATCAGCTCTATACTGGAAAATAAAACAACCCTCAAAAATATTAGGCAACACATCTATATGGAGACAACTTTGTATTTCAGATGCTGGGGGAATGTAATTAAGGAGTAGGTACATAGCAGGATGCAGCTGATTGAGAATGTGAAAGATTAAAGGTAATTTGTGTGAAAATGATCATTAAATGTAAGCACTCATTTATTCTCAGGAATGGTGTTTATAATTATAGTAGAATACAGATTATAGGTTTTGGAAAAATGGAATTCAATACAGCCAAGGAATTAGTAGGAAAAATATCACAAGAAAATAGTGAAAATATAATATTTCAGATGAGGTGAAAACTACTGGGATTATGCACAACTGCAAAACTTCACTGTACAACTGCAAATTAAGAAGCATAATGAATAGACATCCTGGCTGCATCATGTCACTTTAGCAAGAGATAATGTAGAACAGTAACACTTTTTTTAGCACAAACTGTGAAAGGATTGCCTAAGTGTGTAAAGATTAAAAAAAAACACAAACAACAAAACAACAAACCCCACCAACAAAACCCAGCTAAGATGCAAAACAAATTCTAAGTAAAAAGGACATTAAATAATAAAAAAAATTTGTTCATAAATATATTAAGAATTACACTGGCACTTTTTTATAACCTCCCGAACACTTTGGATTTGTGTAAATTGTGAATAATTTTCCCACGTTTAACTGCTAACATTTGCAACAATATATTTTTTTTTGTAATAAGACTTTTCAACTACATTAGCTGTGTGTTTAGAGAGGTTTTATTTACAACATGCTCTCTTTCTTTAAATCTCATGAGGGACTGAAACAAAATTCAAATAACCTTACAGTTGATACATTCCCTTTATAATAGATTAAATGACCTTTTCAAAGAAAGAAATTAAATTGGTTTGGTAGTCTATGCTATGGAGAAATCCATGTTCTAATCCGCAAATTGTTTACATATTGATTGTTTAGTAATTTGTTCAGATATCTCTCTGGATATTAAAGTTAGGACAGCTTGTCCTCTTTTTAGTCACAATTTGAAGATAAATAGTATCTATGCCCTTTTTTAATCCTCTAGGCTCTCATTCATTCCCCATTATTTCTCATGTCTGATCATCAATAATTCAGAAACTGTATAAAAATAAATATCACCAGATCCTCTGACCTGTATGTATTTCATCTATCCACATATTCCTTGGATATTCTGATAAAAAAATAAAATGAATAAAGATTTTAGCAATAGTTCTTCTTATGGTGACAGCAGCTAAAAAGGTCATGGATACACTTAGAATTTTTCAGTATTCTCATTGCTTTGTCTCCTTTCTCCATCCACTGCACCAGTGTTTTCCTTTACCTTTCTTAATTGCTTCTGTTGTTACCAAGTATCTTCCCTTGATATTCTATGCCTTCTGCTAGTTTCATCATGGGCTTTCCGATTAAACCTAATGTGACTGTGCTGTAATATTAGGCTTCTTTCCTCATATTTTTCTGATCCCTTTCAGATTTTAGAGCTGTTAATGCGTTGGTGGTATAGCCCAATTTGTTTCTTACTATATGGCTTTATCATCATTCCTTACCTTCAATGATATCATCCACTTTCACGACTGTATTCCAGGCTCAAAAACTTCCAACTTCTCTGTATATAGAATACTACTTAAAGGATTTTTTGGCAGTTTATTTTTTCTTACAATGGATCTGCTTTTCTGCTCTCAGTGGATTTCAGTGCAGGCATCCCCTTCCGAATATTATCCCTTCCTTTCTCTTTTACCCCAGTTGTATATCAAGACACTCCTCTGACTGGATTACTGAATCACTGTGCTCATACCTTTCTTCACCAGATGGCTCAACTATAGCAGTCACTATCCCCTAGTCAGGAAAACTGAAATCCTTTTCTTTATAATTACAGATATGCTATTACTTGTGTTTATTGCCACTTGAGTCCTTACCTTCATTCAGTAAGGCTGATGGGAACAACACTTAAGCATCGTGAACCTTTACCTTCATTCCCCCCCAAAATCAGTTGAAATTTGAAATTATACTTTCTTCTAAATGTTTTTCCAAAATGAGGTACAAGATATAATTTCTAAATGAGCTTGCACAGCCTGAGCACAATAGAGTGTATTTTAGGGCTACGCAAGCAGAACGCCAAGATGTGAGATCTCAGTAATAGATAGGTGGTTCTCTTCAGTTTGGACGAGAATTTCCAGTTACATCCTTTAAATGTCATCTTCTCTGGACCAACGACCATGAAACTTGTATACTGTCTGAATAAACATCACGTCACATGTACCCAAGTGGTACATCTGTATTTTATTCTTCCTCTTTTATCTTAACTCCTTTTGTTGCATTTCTTTTCTAAATGAGCCAGTAGCTGAGACATACTTTTCCCTTTGTTGTTAGCCTAACTATGCATTGTAGCATGGCTGGAAGTAGGAAGGGGAATTTCAAACGCTACAGTGAATCCTGGAATTAGTGTCCTTTTTATAATCATAGGATAACTTGAAAGAAGCCATACGAATTACATTCTGAACTATGTGCACTGAATTTTTACCCTCTAGGAAAACATATACCTTATCGCTTAATGATCTGTTGTTCTCAAAGATGAATATTTAGAGCTTCTTATCTGTCAGAAGCTGATATCAACATTCATCTGATGCAGGAAATTCATTCCAGTCTGGACCTACGATGTCACATAGCTGTTTTCAGGAAAGTGTCAATACTTAAAGTGCTTAATAAAACCAGCATTGTAAGTGTACATAAACTGCATGATGACTTTTGCCCTATTTATGCTCATGGCAGAATACAGTGAAGAAATATGAGTTTGTCTTCCAGGAGTGATACTCAGCATTAGCAATTGCTAGGTCCAATTTTTTTTTTTTTTTTTTCCTCAGGAAACTGAATGTGGTGATATAATGCATGCAAATTATACCCCCAAACCATTTTGACTGGTTCCCTTGCTTCTCCAATAAAAATCTGCCAAAGAAAGACTAACTTTGAATGTGACTTGGTAAAACAGGCAATTACATTCAATTTACATTAAGAATTGAATGTGTAGGAGTATGATAAGAAGATTTAATGACCTACAGCATATAATTAAAAGGAGAAAAATAAAGGAACATCTCTACATGCTATCTCTTTATTCTGAAAGGTTGTTATTCAAGAGCGCTTAATTCTGTCCAATGCCACTTACCAAGATAAATGTTTTTTATCTTCGTATTCAAATCAACCAGCTTTTTCAGGCACGCAGAGAACAGCTCTTAACTTCTTATTCCTGGTGCCTTTGCCTACAAACTGCATGTTCCACAGCTGCCTGCAGCTTCATTTAAGACAAAAACTTATTTGACTTCACCACTTGTAAAAAGGATTTTAAGGGTATTTTTGCCTCTGCAGCTGTGTGAAACACAATTACTATTTTTTAAATTATTTTATTTTGTTTTATTTAAGAAAGAAGTCAGTGGAGAGACCCAGGTGCTGAAACATTTTTTGTTGCTCTGGAGTATCTTAGTAGAATCACAGAATCATTTACGTTGGAAAAGACCTTTGAGATCATCAGGTCCAACCTATAACCCAGCACTGCCAAGTCCACCACTAAACCATGTCCATAAGCACCGTGTCTACACAGGCTTTTAAAGACCCCCAGGGATGGTGACTCCAGCACCTCCCCGGGCAGCCTGTTCCAGGGCTGCAACACCCTTTCTCTTAAGAGGTTTTCCCCAATACCCAGTCTAAACGTCCCCTGCTTAATGTTTCCTCTCGCCCTGTCACTTGTTCTCCGGGAGCAGCGCCCGACCCCCGCTGCCCGCAGCCCCTGCCAGGCAGCTGTAGGGAGCGACCAGGCCCCCCCTGAGCCCCCTCCTGCCCAGGCTGCCCCCCCCAGCCCCCCAGCCGCCCCCCCAGGCCTGGTGCCCCAGCCCCTGCCCCAGCCCCCTGCCCGTCCCTGGACACGCTCCAGCCCCTCTGCGTCCCTCCTGCAGCGAGGGGCCCAGCCCTGAGCCCAGGGCCCGAGGGGCGGCCGCACCAGTGCCCCGCGCAGGGGGACGGGCACTGCCTGGCCCTGCTGGCCACGCTGCTGCTGACACCGGCCAGGGCGCTGCTGGCCGCCTTGGCCACCTGGGCACGCCGGGGGCTCACGCCCAGCCGGCTGCTGCCCAGCCCCCCCAGGCCCTTTTCCCCCGGCCCTTCCCAGCCCCCTGGCCCAGGCCTGCAGCGCTGCCTGGGGCTGCTGTGACCCAGGGGCAGGGCCCGGCACTCGGCCTCCTCGGGCCTCCTACCGGGGGCCTCGGCCCCTGGGCCCGGCCTGCCCAGCCCCCCCTGCAGAGCCCCCTGCCCCCCGCAGGGCAGCACTGCCCCCAGCCCGGTGCCACCGGCACACGGACCGGGGGGCGCTCGGTCCCCTCGCCCAGCCCGTCGGCACAGACATTACCCAGGGCCGGCCCCAGCACGGAGCCCTGGGGACACCCCCTGTGCCCGGCGCCAGCGGGAGGGGGCTCCAGCCACCGCCGCCCCCTGCGCCCGGCCGCCCCCAGCCCCTCACCCAGCGCAGGGAACCCCTGGAGACTTGGCTTTGAGAAGAAGTTTTTTTCAGAAAGTTATTTTCTTTTTGAGTTTTGTAGTGCTTGAAGTTAGTAGACAACATTAATGTAATACTAAGGAAATCCTTATAAAAATCTGAACGGTTGGGTGTTTTCTTGAGTCTGACTGGGCCTGAGAATCTTGCACAGCAGCAAATCTGCTAATGGGTGAAGTTGGGTGCAAAGTCAGAGGGATGGCTGGTTCTAGTACTGCAATAGAGAAAGGAGAAAAGCAGACATCACTTTACTCTGAATCATTTCTTCCTCTGTTTTCCAATAGAAAGAAGAAAATGGAAAGGACCAAGATATGAAACTGGAAAGTTTTCTTTCTTCCTGTACTACAGTTCTAGCTAACCTGAGGATAATTCCATTCTGAGTTTTGAGGGTTTTTTTCATTCTGTCCTGAAAAAAATTAATCTTGTTCAAACACCTGATGAAATTACAGTTGTCAGAGGAAAAGTGTCATCATGTATATGATCCCATAGCTTTACAGGTATAGATTGCTTGTAAAATTAAAGTAACTGTACTAATTAAGAGTGACTTACAGAGATGCTGCAGAAGCAGGTAATATTCTGTTTCTGAAGAATGGCATCTACTTCAAACTTATGTCTCCCAAAAATGTAGTTCTGTTTTCTTCTGAATTTTTTTTCTTTCTCTTTTTTTCCTCACTCGATGCAGAAGGCGATAATTCGTGGCATTGTTTTTGCTGTTATTTGTATAAGCATTTGATGATCTACAAGCACCGGAATTACTGAATTAAGTTGCATGATAGAGATCTGTCTTTTACTGTTATCCATTGCAATCTCTTAGGCTACTTAATTTTCTTGGATATTCTTTGATTCAGCCTCTAATTTCTTTGTCAGTTCCATTCCTTCTGTTCTCTTTCTGACATTTTCTGCTGGGTAGTGCTCTATCAGATACAGTGTTTTCTGTTTGTCCGCATCAGGTATAGTAGGTAAATGAAAATTTTTCTCTGACTTCTAGGAATGGGCTTCCAACTCTCTGTATGTACCTATTGTCATCTGAGGCTTGTCCTCAGCTTCATAGCCATTACTGTGATGAATCTGGTAATACTTCTTGCCTTCTGTTAATGATAAAATTCCAGTTAATCCAAAACTCCCTAAAACTGCTCTGATTTAAAATGTCATAGTCCTAATCTGTCATCTGTATACTTCTGTTCCTAAATCATGCAGACATAAATTTCTCACTCCGTGCCACTTTAACCTGAACGCTTGGTAACAGGACTTGTAAGTTTTCAGGATTTACCTACTTTTTGCTATTCCATTACATGTGAATCCACCAGGTTACCCAGTATTTGATTATAATAACAAAGTTGCCCACACATAAACCACTAGAGAACATGTCTAGGATACTGAGTATATTTTTCATTCTACAAATTAAAATCTTTTACTTCATGTGTCTTACCTCCTTATTATTAGCCTTTTACTTATTTGAAGAGTGGCTGTTATCCTGGATGTGAACTAGCTCTGAATGGTATGATCTATCACTATAAATTCCTGCTGTCAGTCCTCTGCCAGGGTTTACATGTCCTATGAATGTTATCAAATATTCCAGATACTGGAATAAGAGAATGTCCAACTTCCACCCCATCAAGGAATTAAAATAAAAAAAAAATACTTAATGCAATAACTTATCTTTAATTGTCTTTGATGTACAGCTTCAGGAAGTTTAATGGGAGAGTATTTGTGATTCAATTTCAGTATTCTATTGTTATTCAAATTTGGTTTGATTTTTAGAGAAGATACACAAAAGTGTACTCAGGCAAAAATAAGAAAAATAAATTAATCTGGTTACCACATGATTTCTTTGCAGGTAATTTTCTTCTTTGTATTATTGTTTCTTAAAACTCCGCTCTGTTATGTACTACAGAAGACCTGTAACAAATATGCCAATCACCTTACTTTAGATTTAGTGTAATATTATACAGAAATGTATGTTTCATACAAAAAATGTTGAGACTTTTATTTCATTTTTACTTTATTTGCTCTGGTTGAATTATTTGGTGTTTTTACTGTGGACACACTGAACAGATTTTGTAGCCTAAAAATTTGTGAAAAGAGGATTTTTGAATTGAACAATAAGGAACATCTGTAGACAGAAAATTGATAACTCACTTCTTACATGTAATCACATAATGAATTTCAGTGTAGCTTTTAGGGAAACCCAGATACAGAAATCAATGTACCATGGGTGATTTTTTACCTTTACTGGCAGAATTCAGAATGTGCTGAATTTGCTGGACAGCCCACAAAAGTCCTCCAGTTGCCACATTTTGTCCTCCTTCTTCCTACTGACACTACAGAATTGTCATTGCCATACTGCTCAGGTTTGTTTAGCATTTCTCTTGGGATTTGATTCTCCCTTCAAGGTTTCCACTCTGCTGCTTGTCTCACTCCTCACACAAATATGCTCCATAACAAAAAATCTGCTTAACTAGTGTTGGATTCATTCATCCATTTCCAAGGACAAGATAATCCAAATGCCATAACATATTTTGGATAGGATTTGAGGGTCTGGGCTGCTGATCATTACTCAGCCTCGTTTCCCCAGATTGTCCTGGAAATTCCCACGGGTACTGCACATGATAACTTTTCCCAAATTTCCCATGGAAAATAAGGAATCTGACCTAGGAAATGCTAAATAGTTTGCAATTTTTCAAAGTCTCAGTTTGGTTAATTTAGGACTCTGCTGTTGTAGGCTCACATATCAAATCTATTAAATTCTTACAGTAACAGTTAGAAGGAGATGGAAGTGACACTGAGATAACTTGTCTATTCTTTTATTTAAGTACACTGAGAATGTGAATGTAGGTTGGAAGGTAACTGTAAGTTTGGTAGATGTTACAACCAGAAATGATTTTGTATAATTGGTAAAAACTTACGTCTATTTTTTCAATCTTAAAATCTTTAAATGCTTTAAAATTTATTATGGTATTTGCTGGCTCCACGCACAAGCTGGACAATAAAAATGAGACCAAAACAGCCTAAGCTAGTAGAGATGGTATAGAATATTGTTCTTAATTATTAGTATTGCTTTATCTGAAACAAGCCTCTTAAAGAGTCAGAGCCTTGAAAGGCTAATATATTTCTGATAGTGCAAAAGACAGTAGAGTGAATGAGGTCAACTTCCACAGTAATAGCTGGTCATGGTTAACAGTAATGTTTACATTATAGACTTTTCAGGAAGAATATTCCCATCTGTTTTACATTATGTACATTAACACAACCAGGAAGATAGGAAACAGAGAAGAAATAGTGGTGTCTGTGAATGAAACTCCAATAAAATCTTGTTTTCCTCAAGACATAGCTTTGGACACTTTCCAATTGGAATACAAACATAATACCTAAACCTGCTTTATTAAGCAATAAAATTAAAGACTAATCATTTTCCTGAAGTCACATATCATATGGAAGTATTATTTTTAAATACTATTTTTTACCTCATAAACTCAATAGATCTGTCTGCTATATAAAACTACATTTCTGACAACAGATTTTAGTGCATGATGTTCATCTTGAGAGTAAGAGTTCTTATTCAGCTGGTATTACTAAACTTTATTCTTACTATCAGTAAATGAATGTCTGAGCTTAGTAGCACCATTTGTTTCCTAGACTATTGGATTTCTGTTTAATGCAATACTACATAATTTTCATGACAGTGTGAAAGTGGGGGAAAATATGGAAAACAAGCACCTGAACTTAATAAAAATAACCCTTAAAAAGTACTGGAACAAAATACATTAATGGTACCCATTCTTGGCAAACTCAGCTTTTTAAAGACATGTGGGATTGTACAGCATTTCTAGCAGCTGTGTGTTCTTTCTTTACCAGATTTTTGTCTCCTGCACATTTTTGTATTTAATCAGATTGTAATGTATCCCCAGTGATTACTGAAGTATTTTTTGTGAGGTATTTCTGTGTTTATACATTGAAAGTACTGAATTAGCTAGAGTTATTTTTGTGAGTTTAATTATTGGAATACATTCAACTCTTGTTTATAGCTAAGTAAAATGAAATTACATAGTTTTTTGAAAGTTGTGCTAAATATTGACCATATCGCTTTTTCAGCTGGTAAAATACAGTTTAGTGACAAGCAGTAGGATTTATTTTCACTGGATACAAATACTGGGATACAACAGCGAAAACCAGAAATACTACTCAGGCTGAAACTGGTGTGCAGAAAAGCCATCATTTAATTACACTTAAAGCACCGAATCATGGCTTAAAAGGCATAAAAGTAAAGCATTGTTTTCTATCTAAAGTAGGGTTTTGAAGCTACTCAGCACCCAGAACTGTACTGTAAGAGGTACAATAATTTGAGCCACAGCCACCATAAATAGCCCGGCGTTGCTCATGAGCTGGGAAACCCCATATAGGCTATACATCTGACAGGCAGAGAGCTTTGCCTGTTGAGGCTGTTGAAAATGAGATGGGACTGGAAAGGACTGGTCAGGAGATAAGACAGATGATGTCAATACATCATTGATTGTAAATGCAAGATGTGAAATAAGCTTTAGCTTTGGTCTTACATGGGGACAGAGTAAAGCTGAACCCAATTAACTGAATTCCATCTTAAATTTCCCTATCTAAATAGAGCAGGGAAAAGTATGACTTGGGGCTACCCATACTGGAAATGTTTCTTTGGTATTAAGTGTATGAAAGTAGCAGCTACATGTGTGCATATGAGTAGATAATTACTTGAAGTGTCAACGCTTAATTTAGTCATTTCTAAGAACAAATCTGCTGATATGTGGATGAGTAACAAAACCAGAATCTAGCTTTTTGAGTTGTGATGGCATTAGGAACTATCAACAAGTAAAAAACACAAGACATGTTTTATTCTTGTGCAGAGTTAAAAAAAAAAAAAATGCTTGAAAATGCAATGGTAGTATGCTAGCTCTTCTAAAAACATAGGCGAGATTACAAGAACAGATAACTGTTTCTCTCAAAAGCCTCAGAGAGAATTCCATACAAATACAGGGTTTTTGTAGATTTCTATAAAAGGTAGAATTGGTAAATGTGGGAAAAGAAGTTGCATATCTAAAGCAGATCCTTCCAGTGTTCTCAGTATCATTTTAATAAACTCAACCATAAAATGTGTATTTTCATTGTCTCTGCAATAAAGGAGAGTTCTCTGCAGGTTTTAAAAAATATATGAGGCTTGTTTTCCTCCTGAGTTATTACGGCTTGAAGTGAGTATTATACCAGTGATCAGCTACAGTGGTGACTTGGTGCCTGGGAACACTGGGAATGCAATACAGGTTTTTCTCCTGATGCCTTGGGAGCTGAAAGTGCTTCAGAAGTGGTAGCAAAGGTTATGAACAGGTCTGGGGGGTTGTTTCTTTGTTTTCCCCATTAAATGGGTTGTGGAGGAAGAAGGAAGGAGAGGCATCTTTTGCATTGCTAATATATCTATTTCCTTTTCAGAAACTGCAAAAGAGGTGGACTCCTAAACAGACAAATACACAGTGTGGATCCTAGATTATGTGGCTGAAGCTATTTGACCCATCCCTGGAAACATTCAAGGTCAAGTTGGAAAGGGATCTGAGCAGCCTGACGTAATGAAGATGCCCCTGCTCACTTCAGTGGTGGTTGGGCTAGATGACCTTTAAAGGTCCATTTCAACCCAAACTATTCTATGATTCTATAATTTTATAATTCTATTAGCACCAGGGAAGCAGATCCCAGAGACAGTCTTCCCAGGTCAGGACTGCAGGAAAGCATCCATAGATGTTGCCCATTCCATGGCAAAGTTGTTGATAAAAGTCCTGAAATACAGGTCTCAGCCTCCAAACTGCTGATACTTTTTAGTTTCAGTGCCTAGTTCGCTTGCATGATTCCCCATGCTTCTGTGACACAAATTTCCAGGCAAGTAGTTCAGAGTAATACCTATTTGTAGCACTGTCTTTATTTCCTCTGGTTGTGAAGTGTCTGATTATTTTTTTTTTCTTTAAAGGTTAACCTTGGCATCTGAAGCCCTGGGGAATATGTTTGCAGACATGCCCCATCCACAGGTGCAGTAGCCAGCTCTGTGCTCTGTCTGTCTGATGGTCTGGGGAGATTGTGCATTGCACACTTTTGCCCTGTACGCTGCTTTTAGCTGTTTTTGTTTGATCTGTGCTGTGCTGCACCTGGCACAATGGGACTAACCTGGTGCCTGGGCATTCAGACCATCCCCTCAAAATAAATAATAAGAGGTAATAATAGTTATTATAACTATACTTTAGGGTGACAAGGAATAAAAAACTCCTTGATTACTTGATCAAGCAATTGCTTGACTTCTGATAAAGCCTGCATTTTTTTTTTAAAGTCTATGTTTTCACCAGGCTTTTCACTCACAGCATTAAAAAGTTGTTCTGAAAAGAGAAATGTTTCTAGGAAAAGGGTACATTTACTTTGTTCAGGTGAAATCTGTTTCTGAGCTTCTTCTGACTCTGAGCAACTCTTAAGAATAAATGAAGCTGATGTATATCCCTGTAACCAGCAGGGTAAATTCAAGTTCAAGCAAAGCTGAGAAATAGGGTTAGTGCACTTTAATGGCTATGTCCCAAAAGGTGAAATCTGGTTTTCCAAAAATTATTTGTCATTTTGATGTCAGGATGCTGGAAAGGTGAAGTTACAAGCACATTTTCTTTCAGGTTCTGGCAGTTCATTCAAGGGACTGGGAGTCAGGGTGTGAGCACAGTGAAAATTCAGTAGGAATGTGGGTACCCAGGGTCAGAGAAGAGAGACCAAAGCGTATGTCTAATGAAAAAATGGTCACCCTGTGGGGAGCTCCAAGCTGGTGAAGGAATTCTGGTGGTGTGTGTAGCAGTGTCCTTGGAGAAGCTCAGTTCTGCAATTGGAAAGAGAAGGAACTGAAAAGGCCAAGAACTGAAAAAAAATGATGACATGTATCTTGCTCCCACTGTTTAAATATGAATAAACTAAAGCACTGGTCTGCCTGTGTGGGTCCATTAAAAATATGGAGCTAGAAAGCCTTATCAAAAATTCAATGCATTGTGAACCAAGTAATGATAAACTTGTTACTGGTAAAGTGTGATTAATTAATTTAAATGCAGTCACCTAAGTGGTAGATACTGAAGTATGACAGACCCTACCTGGAGGGCTTTTTAAAAAACATTAGATGACTTGAAAAATAATGTACACCTCATGAATGTACATGACCTTTAGAGGTGTGTAAAAGCTGAACAAATCTAAAGGTTTCATTACAATTAGTCATGTGGAGCGTTCACATACTTAGCTTTTTAGGAGAACAGAGCTACACATTTATTCAATAGAATACAGATTAAAAAAAAATATGTACAAATGTGGCTGTTCAGCTTCTGTAAATTTACAAAGCTGAAGGCTTGTCTCATTTATTATTTATTTACAAAATTTCCTAGAGATCATAGTTAGGATTAGTTTATTATCCATTAGAAATACAGTCTAATCCTTAACAATTTTCACCTTTTCAATAGTCCATAGAAGATACACTTACATTGGTCACAGAGAGTTTAGACACAGGGTCTCCAGAGTGCTTTGGTGGCTGTTAAGGTAGGGACCATATTTAGTTGTGGAAAAGTATGATATCTAGGAAGTCCATAGATATTTTTCATGTTAGAATGACTGATAAGTGCATTATTGTTCTAAAGAAACTCAAGATATTTAAGGCTGCTTTTAGCATTATCTCATGCAATAACAGCACTGTGTTCCAACTGAAGCCCAAAGGGTTCTGTCAATTGCAAATCGTGATCAGAAACTGAGTTCAGACCTCAGCCCTTCTCTGCTAAATTCTCTTGATTGTTCTACAGAAGTGCACTCTGTATTTTTTCTTTCATAATTTGATGTATTTTTCTGTATTGTCTTTTTCAAGAATGGAATGTCTCTCTCTCCCATTCATCAAGTTACTCTAATGAACAGTTTGTCTGAAAACCTGTTTGTTCATGGGACAAAAAAAATAAAGATTGCTTGAAAAAATTTTTAAAAGGCAGTTAGTTTGATCAATCTCTTCTTTATTGTCCAAAAAAGCAAGAGGAAAATAGTGAGCCCAACAGTGTCAGTGTCAGCCAGTTTTGACAGGTAGTTGTACTGAAATTATCAGTAGTTTCCAGTGACTTCAATTGGAACTGAAGAAAAACCTCAGTCCCGGTTTACTGCTTCCTCTTGTGTTTCATCAGCCATTCAGGCACTAATACCTTTAGGTCAGGGACAGCATTTGTGTGACCTGTGCTTTGACACACAGAGAAAAAAACAAAACAATCTTCATAACATTAGAAAGTAGTAACCAGTAAAAGCCAATTTTGCCCATTAAGAACAGTGAATGAGTGAAGATAAATGAGGTGTAATGCATAGCTTTGAAGCATAAAAAAATGTTGTAATGCTCACATTTAATTATAATTTATCTGCATTCATTTCTCTTTAGATACCTGACAAGCCACTTTTTCATTTTTCTAACACTTGCTACAATATTTAGCTTTTTATTTCCTGTAATAATTTCATCACTTCACTTCAAAAGCACATCTATTCCTTCTGGACTTAAGACAAATGTGTTTGTTGACTTTCAAGCTGTTAAAATTAGCCACAGTAGTGGATTAATACTCATTTGTATGGATGGAATATCCATTCCATCTATGTGCTTCTAAGCATGCACAGTCTAAGATACCATCTGACTTTTATGTAAATAAATATGCCTCCTGCCTGTAGAGCTTCATGGCAATTACAGACCTTTTGAACTTTGTGAAGTTTTTCTAATGCAGCAGCACAACATAAAATCCTAAAGTAACTAGTTGCTGGTTTGAGGTTTGTTTTTTTGTGTTCGGTTTTGTTTGGTGTTTTTTTGTTTGGTTTTGTTTGGGTTTTTTTTTTTTTTTTTGGGTGGTGGTGGTGTTTAGGTGGGTTTTTTTCCTTCCTCCTTCTCTAATACCCTCTAATATAGGTAGGAATTTTTAAAATATTTATTGGAATTTTTTTTTTCAGCACAGACTGGGTTCAGGTTTATTCTCCAACACTTGTCAGAGACACCCCTAGAAATCCTTCAAAAGCTCTGGTTTGCTAAAAGTTTAGGGTTTTTTTCTCCTCATCTTTTCCTTTCTGATGCTGGCATGTAAGTCTTTCACAAGGCCTTGTTTTGTTGTTGGTTTTTTTTCTTCTTCTTGCTATTGTTCTTTTATATCTCTAGATCTGTACTTTCTCTGCAATTTACCTCTCCTTCATAGCCCTGCCACTTTCATCATTCATACATGAATAACGACAAATTGGTTGGAAAGGACTATTACTCAGACTTTTCCCTGTAGATATGGTAATGGAGTAGCATATGTAATGTAATGTTCATTTCAAACTTTTGAGATCTACTGGGAATATGAATATTCTGCCTGTAGAGTCAGAATAGCTACAACAAACAACCTCAAAAGCAATGTGATATTGTAGTGGACCCTATTTTTATTATTCTTTTCTCAGGTCATAGTGTTTTAATTTAAATGCTGATGTCACTTTGTTCAGTAATGATGTTCCTTAGAATTCATGTATTCAAAATGTTTACTTTAAAGTTGCATCATCTTGCCCTATTAATCTTTTAACTAGAACACAGATATCCCTACACAATGTTTATTTTGCTCTGGATCTGAAACTAGTAAAGCTTTGTTGATACCTGTTCAGAAATAATATGTATCTAATCTTCCAGCCCAATGATGATTTCAAGAGTAAAAGACTTTGGAATGTTTTTTTTAACATTATAGAGCTGTTTTCGGACAGTGTAGTTTTATATCAGCTGGTAACCTGGCCGTTAACATTTCCCCCCACCCCCCCCCACCCCCCACCCCTCTACCTTTGCTCTTGATTACTCAATGCATTTTTGCAAATCAAATCTTTCCTTATTTAAATATATTTAGGTTTCTGCTTTTATAGATTTGGTATGGCTTGTTGGTAACACCTAAATTCCACACAACAAATTCAGTGATAAAATTCCTGCTGAATCATATTTGATGCCTAATCCAGTGTTTTATTTTGGTCAATTTATGGGAGCTCTGAGTTCTATAAACTTCATTACCAGATTTGCAGCAAGCCACAGGTTTTATATTAATCATCATGGAAATAACTGGCACAAATGAAGAGGAGCAGCGTGCAGACTGATTAGTGTTTCAAAACATCCTTGTAATTAGAAACATAATACTAAAAAGTTCATGATAGGTCAATGAGCTTTTCACAAAATGCTAGATTTCTCAAATTTCTAAAACAGGAAGGGGGCTTTGTAGTAGTGATATCATGATATTTATACTAACAGAAATACCATGTTCATACATGAAAAAAAAGATAGTATTTTTATCTGAATAAAACCCTGATAGATCCTAGTCAACCTGATCTAACATGAGCCAAAATAATTGCTGGCCAGTGCTGGGCGGGTGGAGTAGGGTGTGCAGAAAGTATTCAGGCTGTCTTATGCTGTTAGCTTGCCTATACATTTTCATTATACAAGTTATTAGTAGCAAGATCTGACTTCAGTGCTTCAAATACATTGCTCTCTGATGAGCATAGTTCCTGCAGAAAGACCAAACCCCTAATTTAGGCACATGGATTAGATGTCTAAGGTTAGGTTTTGTCATTGTCTCTAAGATATTTGGATCTTAGCTCAGGTTAACAGTAACGTGTGTTATCAGCTTAACTCTTTGGGAAATAGTTTAGCAATGTTGTCGGTGGTATACAACTTTTATCATAATTTTGAAAGATACAAACAGGAATGACTAATTTATGGCAAGTCTGATTCTGTGAAGGCAGCCTGTCATAAAGGAAGTCATGAAGATCAGGATTAAAATGGTTCAGCTCCTTTCTCCTTCCAGAGTGGACCACGACATGGGATCTGCTTAGCCAAATGTTTCCAGTAAAGGAATGTAATTTATAATTGTAGGCACACTCTACTGTGACCATGTGAAGACATTCTCCAAAGGCGGTCGTTTGCAATTGATAATACAGTTGGCTCTTTTTATTATTGACTGGAGAGAATTAAATAAATGATTGATAAGTGACAGATAAAAACAAAGAGTAGTAAAGGTTGGTAGCAGGAAAAGCAAGGAACAGAATAACCTATGGAAAAATAGAGACAACAGATGTAGAAAAGGCAACCTTCTCCACTCCCCAAAATGCGTGTGCTTTTCTGTGTATTGGAATTTCTGTGCTTGCCCAGATAGCTTTTTCAGCTTTGGTTATTTTTCTATATTCCTAATCACTACCAAAATCCATGACGTAGAGATTCCTTCTTCTGTCTCCCTTGCAAGGCATGCATTGAACCTGTCCATGTTATTTATAGAGAAAATGGTGAATTTTATGAAGGAAGAAGAATCCATGTCTTCACCCTCCGTCAGATACAGCGGAACATGAAGTGGAACTATTTTGGCAGAATATTCACCATAAAAGAAGATAGCAACTAACAATTTTTCATTTTCCTTCTAAAATGCAGTGGGAAAAGATGATACTGTTGCCAGCTTCTCAGAAGTTTCAAACCCTGACTCAAAGAACAGATTGATCAGCTACAATTATCTTCCTGTCATTAGGTTTTTGAAACCATATCTCTTTCTCTCACAATACTGCAAAGCACTGGGCTATGAGGCTGTGATATCATAGCCTGAGGTTGGGCATGGAATAAAAAAATAAAACCCCAAAGCCAAACCCTTGAAATTTCTAATTTGGTAGGAAAGGCCAAAAAGGCACCAGAGGCAGCAGGAGCATGTGGGATAGATTTTAGGACGTTTCCGTGGGAAAGGACACTTCAAGCTTCATCTTCAAGAATTGATTTTGCACTTTCTTGGACTATTATTTAATGTCAAACATGAAATTTAAAGATAGTCCTGGAGAAGAGGAAGTAAATGTACTTGGTTCTGTAGATATGAAGCCATCCTTTTCCTTAAAAAGAATTCCAAGATGTAAGTCTGAAAAGCAGGGCATATTTCCTTACAGAGTTTTTTAAAAGTACCTAAAAAATCCCTAATGCAGAAAAGAATTCCTGTTCTGAGTGTTTCTGCACATGACTGAGGCAATGTCCATACTAACGTGTCACCACCAGTATTATTCCAAGATATCCAAGTCTTGTACTCTGAGCTAAGTGTCTAGCTGAAGTCCATTTTAAACACTGCCATTATGTACTTCCTCAAAGCAGAGTGTTCACAGCTATTTTACAAGCACAAGAACCCTTTCACATTTAGGGTATCTTCCAACTCTCTCTCATACTTCAGTTTTGATCTTACCATTTTGCCCTGCCGGAATACCATTTTGACCCACCATCACAACTGATGGATCCAAACCAAATTTCCTTTGGTACTTGACGTCTGAATGTCACAGGGTGCTGGGCCACACAAGTTGTAGTTATGCAGGTAAAGAAGGTTGTAGCTGGTCCTGGAAGAACTTTGTATTCACAGTGTTAGATGATCAGAAACAACTTCAAGAGGAATTGACTGCCTGGAGTTTCTTCAGGTGAAAATCTTATCTCCTGTAATAATAGTAATGTTGTGAAAATTATTGCTTACCTTGTTTCCCGTTGTATATGAAAATTTTGTTTATATCTCTGTACATACAAGCTTTCGTATTTGTATGTAAACACTTCCATGCAGCCGTTGTGCCTAGTTATCTCTTGGCTGTGCCATGGCAAACATAGGCATTTTATTGCAAAATATGATATTTTTCAGCACTATTTCTCAATCCTGCTTCTCCCCTCATCTCCTGTAATAGATTTTGTACTTTCTTCTATTGTTTATAAGGAGTAGAGACCTCATTTCCACTGTTGAGAATGCATATACCTCTGCCTAATTTACAAAATCTGTCCTTAAGCTTCTTGGAATTCTTTTTCTGCCATCAGAATTGAAGGTCTTATAGCATCTATTTCAGAGATGATGTCCTTCTCCTAGAATTAACTTGAGCGATCAAAAGTCAGGATAGAGTTGTTTCCACTGGCCTTAGGAGCATTTGTATTTCTAAGATATTCTCAGTCTGCTGCATTCAGGAGCCGTACTCACTTGCGTAAGACAAAGGATTAAAAAAATGGCACCTGTCCCTGTTTTGTGAATTCTTTGCTGTTGTATTGTGCTGGGAATGCTGTGGAGGCAGTGAAATGAGAGGATTATATTTTAGCAGTGAATTCTTGCCTTGACGAGAGACTTGGATATTTTGCTAAGAGGATCCCAGTTTGCATGTGGGTGGACCACGACTGTATACTGGTTTTATTGCAGGAAAATCTAAGGGTACAAACACAAAACCTGCTGTAGAACTACTAAGGCAAGTTGGAAAGATGATGTGAGACCTTAATGGAAAGGATTTCCAATGAGAAAAGCTATATAAATTCTGGAAAAAAAAGGCACTTACTTGTTTTCTTCGGCTGTGGTGAAAATTAGGATGTTGTGATTACCTTTGTTCCAGCATGATGGTGTCTGCTTGTGGCGAGTATGAGACACCTTGTTCAGACTGTGGGATTTTTGCAAGAATATCTCTTCTCTCAGTCACCAGCATCTATTTTATTTCCCAGGAGACCTCAGCTCCTTTGACTACTCCTATCAAGATGATTTCGAATGACTCCAGCTTAGCTTTGATGAATTAGGTAAGGAAAGTGTTAATTTTGGTAATTTACAGCGGTTATTCTAGTTCTGCCAGGACTGTTATGGCACCAGAAGGTTTACTTGATTTAGATACAGGACAGCAAAACCAGCTGTTTTGCTATATGTAGATCACCAAGTAGAGTAATTGTATATCTATCTATAAGCTGTGCAGAAACTGTGGAAAAGTTGGATGGCTAAACTTCACACTTACTCTCATTTTAAGGGGTTTTACATAGAATTAGCCAGATTAATACAAGGTTGCAGCCTTTTTTTTAACCTCTGTCTCCTGATTTTTGCATTATTCTTAATGGGGTATAGAACAAATAGTTATCGCACCCATCTAATAGTTCTGTAGAATTAATTATAATGAGGTGCTTCTTTAACTCATTCAGGGTATCTTTGTTACCTGCAAGACTGAAGCTGTCTGTTTCTCATGTTCTAGTAAGGCACAACATGCAGTTCACCTTCAGAAGACAGATAAAGCCAGCGGATGGAGAAACCTAACTCTTACAGCTTTTCCTGATGCCTAGGCACCAAGTCTGAAGACACAGTATTTTGTCTTTTTGTATAGTGTAGTTTCTTTTTGATTTTTGCTTCAAACCTCTTTTTTTCACCGATTACTTGTTTGTCTAGTGATTCTAGCACTTTATTTCTTATGTTTTCTGTGGTGACTTTTCCTTATCTCTGTGGTTTTTGTAATTTTTTACTTTGGTCAGGTTGCTGCATCCTTATCTTCAGTAAACCATTTTCATTTCAATCTCTTTTGATCTTACTTTTCTGTATATTGAACTGTCATTTTCTGAGCTTTTTCCCTTCTGTTTGTGTATATGTGACTGTGTTGGTGACTAGCTTATGATGTGTCATGATTCCTGTAACCAGTTTTCCTTTGTGTTCTGCCTTCATTTTTAATGCTTCTGTAGCTATTTTTGTTGGGCTGTTTTTCTCAGTGTATGCCATTTTATTGTTTTCTTGCCAGATCTTAGCACTTTTTTTTCTTCTGGGTAATCTTGTTACATTTCCTATTTTCTTCTATATGTTTTGGTGTCCTGAATTCTTCATTTGAGTGTTCTTACAGACCTATTTCCCTTCTGATCCTGTCCTAAAGAAAATCAATATATATGTATGCAGATACACACAGACCTTTTACTTACTTTTTCTATACTGCATGAATAGCGGGAAAGAATGAAAATACCTTCTTGGGACCAATTCTGCACTCTTCTTTTTAGACGACTTTATTTTGGAATATAGTTTTATGAACAAATGTGCTGCAGAAGAAAGAGCAACACATACATATTTTCCCGACAACTCACCAGATACTAAGTCTCCTTTCTGCTGCTTTGGTAGGAATCAAGGTTCTTATGTAGCACATAGGCAGTTGAAGGCTCCAGTGCATTGAGGGGATTTCATAAGTGGTCACTGCATAAATGAAGCCATGTTTGATATGTCTCAGCATTGCTCTACACAGCTTACCAGCAATACATGATGAAGTCGATAGTATTACTGTACTGTTCTGATGAAATTACCAGTAAGAAACAGTGGTGATGGTGGCTTTCGTAACAGAGTGCCAGCCTGTGTGTGCTTATGGGAATGTGGGCCTGCATACAAAATAATTTCTTCTTCAATACCTTTTACCTTAATGGCATTTAACTAATATCTGTATTTTTAAGTGCATATTTGTGTTTCACTTTTTCTTATGAAGAACATCAATGTGTACCTTTCTAGTTGCAGAACTGCACAATCTTTTATTCATCCAGAAGGTTTTAAGACTCATAAACATTGCAGAAATCCTTTTTTAAACACTTTTTTTCTTATATGTGTGTGCTGCTTTGGAGGTTTTCTGACGTCTTCTTCTCCTGAATTTTAGAAGGGAAATTGTGCCTTTACCATCATGGTTGCATGGGCACAGCCATACTCTCATAAAAGGTAACAGAAGTCTTTCCTTTGGCTTCACCTGAGGCCACTATAATAACAAAGAATCAACCATGAAGATGAAAACCTGTTGTGCAGAGGCTGCACAAGCGTATAAATTTAAAGATATCCAATTACAGCAACAAAAAATAGGTTACCTCCACCTAAAGCATCTGGTGCTTAGCTTTTCCTTTCTTTTGCATGCCTCCTTTTGACTACAGTTTATCCTGGATATGTAAATGCTTGGCAGACGATAATATTTACAGCTTTCTGTAGCTCTGCAACTGTGATGTACTTTTTAATTAAACAGTAACAACTGTAACCCATGGCATTTTCTGAGATTAATGAGTGGCTGGAAAACTTTATGGCCTAAAGCAAATTAGCCCATCATTAATTAATCATAAAAAACTTGCTTTGGGCTTTGGTTATAATCGGTTTGGATTCAAAATAAAATGAAAAGAATTAGTTTTCTTATTCTGTAGTGCTGTCTGTTTTACCCACAGTACTGGGAGCTTCAATTAACTTTAACATTCAGTACTGAAGTAACACACTATGAATTTCATTGGCTTTCTATATGGCACACATTTTTCAGAAAGCAGAACACCTTTGAATCCTTTTCCCACTGTAGAAGGTGCATTGTCACCGAGGCAGAGGAGTTTTTCTGGAATCCAGAGCAAATCAGGAGAATTTTCTACATTTTCTCTACCTCTCTCTCTCTACCATCAAAAGTTATTCCAAGATTTTCTCTCTCTGTATATTTCAAAATGCTAAAATATTTTAAGGGTTTCTAAGTAAAAATTTTGCCCTTACTGTCCAAAAGTCTAAAAAGTAAATCTGAAAAGATTAGAAACACTAATTCGCATTATTGATTGAACACAAACTTTGTGTTTTTTCCATTTGTGATTTTGTCTCAGCCTTGTGCTGTGAGATAAGAAACAAAACCATTGAAGTATCTTAGAAGTGTATGTGAAACCTGACTGGAGCTGTCCTGGTGCAAAGCAGCCCAGACATAGTACATAAAATCACAGAACAGCCCAGGTTGGAAAAGACCTTGAAAAATCATCTGGTCCAACCTTTCATGGAAAAGGGATCATAGATGAGATTTTCTAGCACCCTGTCCAACTGCATCTTGAAAATTTCCGTTGATGGGGACTCTATCATATCCCTGGGGAGGTCGATCCAGTAAATGGTTGCTCTCATTGCAAAAAAAACCACCCACAAAAAAACCCCCAAACCTCTCTTGGTGCAATTGTTGATGTTCTTTTAAGTATTGGAATACTGTGATAAAGTCCCCCTGAGTCTTCTCCTCTTCAGGCAGAAGATACCTAATTCCTCATAAGGAAGGTTTCCAGCCCTTTGATCATCTCATGGCCATCCTCTGGTTCCTTTCCAGTCTGTCTGCATCTTTCTTGAATTGTGGGGAGCAGAACTGGACACTGTACTCCGTGCACAGCCTGACAGCTGGGTAGAGTGGGATGATCATGTCTCTGTCTCTGGTAGCAGCGCCCCTGTGGATGCAGCCCAGGGTCCGATTTGCCTCCCTTGCTGCAGCAACATGCTGCTGATTCGGGTTCATCTTGCTGGGGCTCCCAGGTCCCTCTCAGCAGGGCTGCTCCCCAGCCCCACACAGATTCCACCCAGCCGGGACTAGGCTCTTTGGTCACCCCAGGTGCAGGACCTTGCACTTGTCTTAACTGTTAAAATTCATACTGCTCTTGCTAGCCCACTCTTCCAGCCTGCTGAGGTCCCTCTGTAAGATGGCTCACCCTTCTGACGTGTCCACCTCACCACACAGTCATCTTTAAATTCTTTCCCTTGCGTGGTGTGGAGCACTGTTCCACTAGAGATGGTAGCCAGGATCTTTACACATCCACATTTCATTTAAATGCTGGAGAGAAGAAGTTACTATACATGTTTTTCGGCATAAGGTTAATGCTGGATATGAATGAAATGAGTAAATTTAGAATTATTTTTTTTCTGTTTGTTCCCAAGAGAGTGGTGATAATGTCAGTGATATTTCAGAAGCTGATATACTACGTGCTTCAGAGACACAGCTTGTGAAATGGAGGGAAATCTTTTGACTCTGTATCTTTTCAGCTTATAGTTTCTTTGGTAATACTGTCAACAAAAGTGCAAGCTAGTGATTTTTTTTTTCTCCTGGTGAGGAGGAGGAACCGGACTCAATTCACAAGCAAAACTCTGTTCACGCATTTTCCATATTCATTCTAGTGGGGCAATCTCAAAAGGCCTGAAAAAAACAGACACGTACATGAATGGACAAAAGAAGGGTGCTGACACGACTACAAAAGGTAATTTGACCAAGCTTGGTATTTTGTGAGGTCGGCTGGTTTTGAAGATAGTCAACAAAAATCTGTAATTAACAGAAAATCAGCCCCCAAAAGATCTATTTCTAACTTTTTCAACAAGCATTTGGCACTGTGCAAATGCTCGCACCAGAGTATGAACATACTTATGACCTTTGTAAAAACCTAATTAAAGTGAACTCATATCACAATATTAAAAGGTGTAAACAGCTAACGATATTCTGTAGCACAGAGAAATAGGAAAGGTGACATGCTCATGGAAAAGCACCAAAAGAACTCACAAAAAAAATCCAGTGTACTGTGGTAAGTCAGATACCAAAGCAAGTTAAGCAAGATAGGATCAGGTTTTCTTGGTTTGTAATTTGATAGATGACCCTTCATGTCTTACATTCTATGGATCAGATTAGCCCCAGGGAAGTTCATAATGCTTTGTATATGATGACTGCTAGATTTAAGGGCAAAAGGGTTAATTTCTTCATAATGAATGTAGCCTTTTTTATTCAGCCTGCAGACAAACAATTGATTGGCCTCCATTCTCAAAATACTCATCATTATTTTCTCTTTATCTTCAGAACCTGTGAGTAGGCTTAATGAAACTATATGATTACTCTCAATGCATAAAGCAGAATATATTCTTAAGTCTTTGAAGGAGTGTGGACCCTGAATTCACTGATTTCTCAACAACAGTGACACACATGATAAAAATTATAAAGGGGCCTTTGTACCTGGAATAAATAAGCAGACTAGGACTGCTCAATTTAAAAAACAAGTCACTAAGAGAGCTGAGAGAAGTCTATGAAAGCATGAGTGGCACAGAGAATGTGTCAATTGTTCACTCTTTCTTCTAATAGAAGAACTAAAGGGCATCAGCACTATCAGAAAGCAGGTTCAAACACGTAATGTGTATGTAGTTAATCTGCAGTACTTGCAGAATAGTATAAACGGTAGTGGCCTATTTGTGTTCAAGGTAAGAACAGACAAATTCGTAGATAAAAAGTCCACGCAAGATTACTAAATACATGAAAGTGCCTCAGTGTCAGGAAGACCCTGGAATACGAAATGTGAGAGGTAGGATGGTTTTGGCAAAAAGCAGTGTGGTACATTAGACCTACCTATACTCTCCTCTAGTTATTTGCTCATGGTCACTTGAAAGCAGGGTACTGGATAAGACAAACCTTTGGCATGCCTCATAAGTCATTATCGTGTTCTTATTCTCCCAGCTGTATCTTTGCTGATTGTTGCTGCTGTGTAATTAGTTGTAGAAGTCTATTGTTTCTATGATCACGTGGTTATAACCACACAACATCTGAATAATTGGAACTTTATACATGGGAGAACTTGTGTTTATAAATAATCACAAATGGCAAAATATGCCATCATGCCATAAATATAAGCAGATTTTGCTGACTGTATGAAATGGATGATGCTTTTTACATTCATGCAACAAATACACTTTTTATAAATGCTTACATACATAAGCAAATAGAAAGAAGTTCAGTGAAGATCAAAATCAAAAAGTCATTCAGGACTGATATACCACAAGTGCTTTCACAGGGCGATTGCTTCCTTTGGAAACCCCTTTTTTCCTTATTTTAAGATTCAGAGCTATTATCTTCATCCAGCGTAAAACAATATGGCATTTCAGGTTGCTCTCTGATCATCTCTAAAATCAGCTGATACTTTGATTTTGAAAGCACTTGCTATTTCTGTCTAAAAGAAGTGTTCAACAATCACACTGAATAATAAATGCAACTTGGGTTTCATTTATCAAATTTATTATCAATAATTTGTATTCTTTCCCTAACAACAACAGAGTCCAACCTCTACTACTGTATACCACAGAAAATCCACTTCCTTTCTTCAATTATCCAAATCTTGATAGTATATTTATCAAAATCTCAAGCGATACCTTTACATTCTCCCCCACATCTTTCTGAAGTTCTACATTTTTGCATAGAGCTACCCAAGGATATTTTCAGTTTCCATTTACAATACACCTCTGCATTTGTGTCTACAAAACATATTCTAGTTAGCAGGTACACTGTAACTGATGCATAAGTAGTCAAGTTCGTGGTTCCTTAATAGCCTCTTTACCCTGTCCTGCTTTTGTATCTAACATATTTTAGGTTTTTTTTTGGAGGGGGGTAATTTTTTTTTTTCCTTTTGTAGTAGGGACCTCTGTTATAAGCCTATTAGAACCGGAATCAGCACTTATTATCTTTTTTTCATCTCAGCACATACTATCCCAGGACAGAGAAATGTTTCTCAGCATTGTAACAATCCACATGTAGGGACTGCCCTGTGCTCTGGACCAGGAAAGCAGAAATCATGAATTTCCACAACAAATCGTGAGAATCCTGCATTTAATTTACTGAATGCTTGTTAAACCTAATCTATCTGGACTGAAATACTTCTGATTCAATAGAATTGTATTTTGAAGAAAAACCTCTAACTTCGTTCTTCCCAGAAGCGTGCCTGCTAAAATGTATTGAAAAAAGCAACCCCATGACATTGACTTTTAAAATGCAACTGAATGCCCTGTAGGAACTTGAAACAGTACTGTCTAAGGGTCTTTCATTACCAAGTTGGGATAAAGAAGAAATAACAGCAGCATGGATTTTCTTCTGAAATGCATGTCATTCATTATTTATGGAACAATACTTTCTGATTGCTGTTCCTCTGGAATCTAAATGTGCAATAGTATTATTCATCTTTTTCATCAAAAAAATTATATTGACTATACTGCAGGGAGTCTGGCTGCTTACCTCTGACATTCCCTATGAAAAAAATAATAATCAGGCTTACCATGCAGCGCATCTTGAAACAAGCTTCTTCCAATAGAAGAGATCAGAAAGGTTTAATGGTTTTTGTCCTTTTCCACTGTTAACTTTCTTTGTAATGGCAATTTGTAATACTGTCATTTATGAAATATGTTAATACTATTTTGGGATGGTTGTTGACTTAAACAACCGAGAGATATATGCAGTAGGACTCCTTTGTGACCCAAAAGACACAGAAATAGGGTGCAAATCAGAATGTCTACATTTTATTTCAATTATGGAGATTTTCTATGAGTACAAAATATTTGGCAACCAGCTATACCTATGATTACATTAATAGCCTAATTTTCCAAAGTTCTTTAATGCCTGGAATCTCCCAGTGATTTATGTTGCAAAGGTATAGATTAAATTCATCAATTCCTGTGACGTAAAACCAGATTTAAGTACCTCATCTTCAGTAGCCAGGGTCAGCTGTTTAACTGGTCACAGACTGTGATTGTTGCTGTGACGATTTACCTCAATGGAAAATCCATTCCTTCTTTTGGTAATCTTGTGCAAAATATGCAATATATGCTTTACAAAATTATATGCATCATATTTTGCAAAAACCTCACCCTTTTAATTTTTTTATGTTACTTTTAATTTTAATACGGTACTTAAATGAGTATATTACAATAATGATTACTAATATAAATATTACTGAACAATAGCTTATTGTTGGTAAGTAGATTGGTTTGGTCCAAGTACTGCAATGCTACTGTAATGTCAAGAATGAAGCATGCATCAAATATTGTTTTAAAAATTGTAAGGAATATTTTAAAATGGCACTGGGAAATATCAGATGTCTTTGTATTGAAAAATTAATACTGTACTAATTATAGAATGTATATATCTAATTAGTAAAATAGCTATGACCATAGAGGGAAAGGACGAAAAAAATATTCAGCTATTCTAAAGGAGCTCAACATTTCAATTACTCTATAAATTATTCTATCCAGGGTCCAATTTTCTTCACTTACAAACTTCCTACATCATTATGTAAAGATTTAAAAATGATAAGCAAAGTGTATGGGTAAAACGTGACAAACGTATGTAGGTTGCTGTTACCGATATTTAATTAGAAAATTAATGTACTGAGAGTGAGTACTCACTTTTTCATTAGTTGTGTGCAAGTAGCAAAATGCCCACAGATCTAAGCTGACAGCTACTGCAGAATAGTATAGTTTATAGTTACTTTTTGTTTGTTTGCTTGGAAGTTATTGTACTTTCTCAAAATAACACCTTAATTCTGGTCTGTGGGCAGATAGTGGAACCCAATATCCGATACCTGTTTTGGGCCAATTCCCCACCACCACCACCTTCCCCACATGGGAAAAGCTGAAAGACTGGTGGGTTGGCAAATGAACCCTTGAACAGGGGGTCATAAATACAGAAAATATGGGGAAAAGTTGTATAAACACTCTAGCAAAACTGCAAGTTTCATTTGCTAATCCTTGTTTGCATGGGGGACTTTACCCTACCAGATGTCTGCTGGAGATACAACACAGAGGAAACAGCCTAGGAGGTTCCTGGAGTGTGTGGAAGAGACCTTCCTGACCCAGCTGGTCACTGCGCCAGCCAGGGGAGATGTCCTTCTGGACCTGCAGCTTACAAACAGGGAAGGACTGGCGGGCAAGTGGTGGCTGGAGGACATCTTGGGCATAGTGATCATGAGATGCTAGAGTTCTCAGTTCTTGGAGAAGTAAGGAGGGGGGTCAGCAGAACCACTGCCCTGGACTTCCACAGGGCTGACTTTGGCCTGTTAGGAGCCTTATTGCCAGAGCCCCTTGGGAGAAAGTTCTGAAGGGCCAAGGGCTCCAGGAGGATGGGAGGTTCATCAAGAAGAAAGTCTTACAGGTGCAGGAGCAGGTCATCCCCATGTGCCAAAGGACAAGCCAGTGGGGGAGAAGACCAGTCTGGCTGAGCAGGCAGCTTGGGAAAACAGGAGAGTTTACCGCCTGTGGAAGAAGGGGCAGGCAGCGCTGGAGGACTATAAGGGCATCACAAGGTTATGCAGGGTGAAGGTTAGAGAAGCAAAAGCACAGCTACAACCCGGGCTGGGCACTGCCATAAAAGATAAAAAAAAAATGTGTTTACAAATACACTAAAAGCGAATGGAGGGCCAAGGAAAAGCTGCATCCTTTGTTGGATGCAGCAGGGAATGTTGCCACAAAGGACAAAGAAAAAGCTGAGGTACTTCACGCTTTCCTTGGTTCAGCCTTTAATAGCAAGAGCAGCTTCCCTCTGGGTGCTCAGCCCCCTGAGCTGGAAGAGAGGGACAAGTGTCCACAGCCCAGGAAGAATTGGTTAGTTTCATTAACTGCTGCTCCACTTCGATATGCACCAGTCAGTAAGGGCAGATGGGATCCACGCGAGGGCACTGAGGGAGCTGGCAGAGGAGCTCCCGGGCCACTCTCCATCGCTGATCATCAGCCCTGGCTCACCGGGGAGGTCCCAGCAGGGTGGGGGCCGAGGCCCCCGGTAGGAGGCCCGAGGAGGCCGAGTGCCGGGCCCTGCCCCTGGGTCACAGCAGCCCCAGGCAGCGCTGCAGGCCTGGGCCAGGGGGCTGGGAAGGGCCGGGGGAAAAGGGCCTGGGGGGGCTGGGCAGCAGCCGGCTGGGCGTGAGCCCCCGGCGTGCCCAGGTGGCCAAGGCGGCCAGCAGCGCCCCGGCCGGTGTCAGCAGCAGCGTGGCCAGCAGGGCCAGGCAGTGCCCGTCCCCCTGCGCGGGGCACTGGTGCGGCCGCCCCTCGGGCCCTGGGCTCAGGGCTGGGCCCCTCGCTGCAGGAGGGACGCAGAGGGGCTGGAGCGTGTCCAGGGACGGGCAGGGGGCTGGGGCAGGGGCTGGGGCACCAGGCCTGGGGGGGCGGCTGGGGGGCTGGGGGGGGCAGCCTGGGCAGGAGGGGGCTCAGGGGGGGCCTGGTCGCTCCCTACAGCTGCCTGGCAGGGGCTGCGGGCAGCGGGGGTCGGGCGCTGCTCCCGGAGAACAAGTGACAGGGCGAGAGGAAACATTAAGCAGGGGACGTTTAGACTGGGTATTGGGAAAAACCTCTTAAGAGAAAGGGTGTTGCAGCCCTGGAACAGGCTGCCCGGGGAGGTGCTGGGGTCACCGTCCCTGGGGGTCGTAAAAACACTGTGTAGACACAGTGCTTATGGACATGGTTTAGTGGTGGACCTGGCAGTGCTGGGTTATAGGTTGGACCTGATGATCTCAAAGATCTTTTCCAACGTAAATGATTCTGTGATTCTGTGATTTCATATAATGTTGAGCAGAGTTTCTGATACTGTGCACCTTATCAGACTAAATTTACTGAGTCCTAATAATCACTTAATAAATACTGTGGTTTTGATTTCCTACACTGTTCTTCCAGTTTCAAGACACCCAATTTATCTTTGTCTGCTCAGTAAGTGGGATAACACAAATACAAACTGGATCAGTCTAGTGAGAAATTACAACGCATAAGACACCTGGAGAATTTCCATATTAGAGAAGTGTATTGCCTGTCCTTTCTTGCTCTTTCTATCAAATGATGAAACAAATGCTTTTTTAAGTATACCTGATGCAGGTGACACTGATAAATTATTCTGATCAATCTGTGACAATTCTATCTGTTGATGATTTTTGTGCAATTTGATTACACCTATGTAAGATCTTAAAAAAATGCTTTGAAGCAAAATTCATTCTTGTATGTAAAACCCAGATACTTTCTTAAAATAATGATTTGGTTTTTTTTTTTTTACTTACGACAATGTTATTTTCTTAATCAGATTGGCAATATTTTATTGAATTGACTGTTAAATATTATATATCATGTCCTGTTTAGTCTTTAGGGTTGCAGTTTTTTGACATTTTCCAAAATGATTTAGTAAAGAGCTGCAAATAATATTACTTGCCCTGCAGTATTTATGCTAGTAACAACTTTCTCCTTTGTGTCTCATATATATGACCTCTTCTCTGAATCAGAGAAACTCTTTTCCACCAAGATGGCCACAATTATTGCCATAGATATTCCTCAGCTGTTGTTTCTAGGGCACCAGGCAGAAGCTTAGCAGAAAATTGTGGGCCAGTGCAATGAGGTATGTTTGACTGGTATTAGTTCAGGTACAAATTTTAGTTTGGAGTGTAATGGTTAGGACTTGCCAGATTCATGGAGTCGAAGGTTGACTTCAGAGCAATGAAAAACTTGATTTTTCCATCTTGGTAATCCTTCCCATAGCATGCTCCCCTCACATCTCTCCCTTATTCTTTTACTTACTAGGCTACCGGCATTTCCAGTTTCCTCCTTTCTGCAGAATAAATCATTGCCCTATCCATTCTATTAAACGTCTTTTTGTTAGTTACTTCTAAGGAAATATTAATGAAAACCAAGGTTGGACCCAGCTGAAAGCATACAAATTGGTAATAATGTATACAGGCCATATTTAAATTCAGTGCTATGCTTATGAAACAACCAATTCCAATATGCAAGTCTTGTACATCATACTTACTTTGATACATGAGCAATTTAAATTTGTCTTACTCTCTCAGATGTTAAGTTATACAGAAAAACAGCAAAGCAGATTTCAGGATATGTCTCTGCATTTTTAAATGAGGCTGATGACTGTCTTCAGCACCAAATCTATGGTTTTGAAATGGATTTCTTATGAGCTTTAGTGATAAAGAAACATAAAGAATCTGGTGAAAACTGCGTTCTTCAAAAAACATTTGTATTTCCATTTGAAACGGAGATTCAGGCTCTAGGCCATTTGTCTTAACATGAGTGTACAGTTTTTACAAATGAAGCTTTGTAAAATTAATGCATTTAAAATACGAGTTTCTTGTAGCAAATGGAAACCAAAGAGTGAATCTATGTGTGATATTATGAGATGAATAAATGCTTGGAGAATGAAAACATTTTCTGACTTGAATATGAATGAAAAATTTCTTGCAAATGATGTGGTGAGATTTATCAGATACTTGCATCGTATTTGCTTGATAGACTCTGACCCTGAAGTTAAACTAGGAAAGTCTTTTGCTGAAGGAAGTTGGAAATAACACCCAAATAATTCTGAAATGTGTATTATGAGCATTGTGAAATGCTCATATTGTAGCAGAAATTATTAAAGTGATTTACATTTATATAGCTTCTACATTGAGAAAGTGCCTCCGGAGCTTTATAAACTTAATGCAGAGATCAGTGCAACCAAAATGGGAAGTGTTTGTCTCCAAATATTTTCTTTTAATACCATATAGCAGCAGCATGTGATATTTTGGGCAGAATATGGTGATTGCTTCATCAAAATTTCAGGGAGAATTGACTTGACCTGGAGAATTAAGCTAAAACTCTTAAGAAAGAGTTGCATGGTATATTTAAGAATTCAAGAAATAGAGGGTATACATAATTGTAAAGATTAAACCACATACACCTTGGGAAATTAGGGACAGACACTAGTGAAGTAGAGCTACTTCCCTAATGCAGACAATATTTCTCCTTGCTTTGTTTCCCTCTCTCTTTTTGAACACCTGTGAATTCCTTTGAGCTCTTCATCTGGATGACAAGGCATTTTAACTTTACTGAGCAGAAGAAATCTGGTTTCAAATGGAATGTTAAGTTTCAGAATGTTACTTATGTTTCAAAACCATATATCCATGTTCCAAATTGTGAAAAAGGAAAGACCAATGGTGGTGGGGAAAGGCAGGCCAAAAAAGCTGTTTAACTAGACCTCTGTTTGCCTAATAGTCACACAGCTGCAGGTAGTCCCCAGGAAAGGAGGTAGGTCTCATTCTTCTACTGATGCAACTATAAGGCTGGTAAGAGGAAAATTGGATCAGCTGAAAAAAGTAAGTTAGGGAGAGCCACTCTTGAATTTTTGCTGGAGCATTTTTACCTGGGCTAATTATGTGACATAATTTGGAGCCGTCAGGGCACTTATGCTTGTGAAGAAACCTGCTACATGGTCTTGCAAAGTCAAGACTTGTGAAAAAGATTCAAACTGGATTCCCTCTGTATCTCCTCTTGTACTGTACTTCGGAGTTGGTTATTACTTTCACTGACCAACAGAATGATACTGATTGTAATACACTTTTTTTTTTTTTTTTAAAATACTATCACAAGCCATACAGCACTTGCAAACCATGCATTACAGTCTTTTAGGAGACTGTGTATCCAGAGCCTTCCTGAAGTTTAAGAAAACTTGTCAATGTCAGTGCTGTCAGCTTTCATTATTCAGTGATTTTTCGTCAAGCTTGTTAAGCACAGTTTCCCTTTATAAATTCTCATCAGTTTTCTAGTTAATCTGTATCTGGTTTTTTCACATTCCGTATCACAGAGACCTTAACTACAAAAGCAGCACTTACATCATGGAATTTCTGTTTAATTTACTGTTTTCTTGTGAGTATGGTCATCATATTAAGATCTTCATAGTTTGAAGTCCAAATTTTTTCCTGGTTTTATTATATTTCAGGACTCTGGGCAAGGTAAAAACAGACAATGGGTCAGTAAAACTCACAGCTCCTCTACAGCTGCTGCTCAAATAAGTTGTATATGTCTCTGTTCTTAGGATCATCACCAAAATATTGCACAGATTCTCTGTAATTATTACTAAAAATGATGAGAAGCATATCTTGCAAGGAATCAAATGGCATCAGGATGCTCAAAGTTTTCCTGAAAGAAAGAGTGGAAACTATGGTGGGTTCCCGTACACCCCATGGTCAAGGTGACCAGATTATGGAGTCTTTCTACTGCAGGAAACTGTTCCTAGGAGGCCAACAGTGAAAACTTTGCAACTTTTCAAAACTAAAACAGTAAATCCTCTCTGATTTTAGTTTTGGCAAATATTGAAGTATATGTCAAGCCAGCTGTCTCTCCTTTCAGATAGTGGCTATGCTTAAATCGATCTCCGTAACACAATAGCCATCTTGTAGACACTTTTGGACAAGCAATTAATTTTGAAACATGACAAGGCAGAGATAAAGTCAGTTTTAATTACTGTACCATGTACCTCTATCAGTTGACTTTTACAAGCTTCTGAACTATAATTTTTAAAATTGCAATATTTACTGTATTTCTAAACGCAGGACATGCCTAATGAACGTTTAGAATTTATAGTCTTCAGAGAAAAGTTGGACTCAGTTAAAAAGGAAGTGTTTGTCTACTTCTCATAGCCTAGTACAAAATCTCACTATGGACTCACTAGATAACTGTAAAGGATGTTCTTATGATCGCAGCCCCAGAAATATGGCCTCAGTTCTCTACCAAGTATAGATTTTCTGTTTGATTTAGACAATTGATTAATTTCTCTGCTATTCAGTCTTCCTTTTCTAAAATTAGGATAATATTCGCTAGCTGTGTAAGTTGATAATCTTCACTGGTTGATGGCTGAAGCTATTCATGCGTAACAACGTTAGTGGTAGTATAAATAATGCAGAGGGAGGAATGTTAAGTTGAAATTATTATAAATTGTCTGCAAGTCTTAGGGAGGCAGTGCAGGTGTAGTGGCTGCACTGAGGATGTGGAAGAACACAATATACTAACCCATTCTTTCTATAAAAGGGTTTGAACTTTCCTGTTAATGCAGCATAGCCCATTTACTTTCTAAGCTCAGTCTGCATTGTTCTAATGGGAGGATTCTAAAAGCTCAGCTCAGGATGGCTGCAGTTGCTTTCAGTTAGGAAAACCGAAACCCTCCAAAGTTGATTGTTCTTAATCAATGCAACTTAGCCTTAAGCAGTAAAGAACTAAAGTTTATCAGAAAAGAAAACATAAGAGTAATGAAATGCTGCAGGTTATGGTATAAATTATTGAATATAAGCTATATTCTGCTTTTGCTGAAAGAGATTTATAGGTGTTATGGACCTATTACTACTTAATGCCTGACTTGTAGAACTTACCTACCTATTAAAGAAATCCACTGAAACCTCAGGACATGTCTGCTATTCAAAGCAACACTGAGCTGAGGCATTTGAGCTAGTGCAGTCCACATAGCACTGTGGTATCAACCAATAAAGCAAAGTTAAGTAGCTGAGTCAACAGGGCTATTCCTAACATATAACGTAGCCTTGAAGGTTAGTCTTTTCTGACTGGTCAGAAATACAGTTAATCTCAGGCTGCAGCATGATTAGAATAGCAGTTTATCATGAAGGGAAGAGTTCTTTTCATGAGACCATCATATGGTCATCACCACAGTAATTTTTTTACAACAGAGGTCATGAATATTGTATTTTTGGCTAAATCCAGTGCTTTTATGCGTATTAAGCTTTGTAGGTTAAACTTTCTATCAACCAGGTGCTGCCTGGTTTCTGGACGGAAGTAGTGCATAGTTTGGAGGTGGCGTATTTCTAGGTGTACCTACACCTAGAATTACATGTTAGTAGTAAAGATGGCTAGAGTTGAGCTGACCAAGTTGAGCTTATGAAAATTGTGACTTTAGTCTCATGTATCCAAATTCCACCTTAAAAAAAATCTAGTTTAGGTGGTGAAGCTTTTTGTACATTTTTGTTCTTGACCTAGAGTCAGAAAAGTGAATGTCTTCTCTAGAGTTAAGAAAATGAGGAATTAGGCAGTTGCATCTACCGCATGTCAATACTGTGAGTTTAACAGAAGTATTTGGACTGTTCAAATTCATGAGGAGGGACTATAGTCAAAGAAAGAAATAGAAGCAGAGTAAGACTAAATGAAGGTGTAGGCTTTGTATATATTTGATACTATATGAGCACAGCATTTTGATGTTACTTACTTTAGCAAGAGAAAATTAAGCAAATTGCTCATTTGCATGACAGCTGGGTACATGATTCTGTATGATAGACCATGATATCTTCATATATAGTGGCTTTCTTAATATCAGATCTTCATTATTTATGTCTACAACCACCTAATATATTATTACTGAAATTAAAGAGGTTTTATACCATGCATAAGTTTTGGGACTTAGTGTTTTCTCCTTTATCCAGACTTAGGTCTTGTCCCATCCAGGCTTCAAAGAACTAGGAACAATGAGAACAGAAAAGTTGGAGGAAACAAAAATGTAAGCTAAATAAATAGTTATATTGATCTGATTTTTTAAATGTGCCAAAAGTGTAGGACTGGAATAGCTAAAAGGCAGGGTTGTATTTCTTGTTTTTGTAAAGCATGTTGCTACTCCATCTTCCCTGTATTTTTCTTCCATGTTAAACAGTAACCGGATTCTTCTGAACATTTCAGTCTTTTATTAACACTACTGCAAAGGTTGTAAGTACAAGGCTAGCAATATTTTGGTGAACCACCTTTTGCTCGGGTCTAGTTATGGACAGCAATGATGACTTTAAGAAACCCCTCAAAACACTTACTCTTAGTCCAGCCCTTATATTGTTTATGACAAGCAGTGCTGATTAAATAGCCAAGGAACACTCTTAACATAGTGGTGAAGCAGAAGAGGAGCTAGACCTAACCATGGGTACTAGGTAGTCATCTCACCTAGTATTACTGATCTAATTTATAATATCACCGTGGTTTCTATGGGTTATTAGGACATCAAAGGACTGCAGGAACACTATGTTACCCAACATTTTTGTGTAAACCATAACTTGTACGAGGATTGCAATAATATTTCCATGGCACCCAAGGAAGCCATTCTGACCACACAGAATACGGATTTTGGGCAGCAAATAGGCTTGAAAAGCTGGTCAGATTACCATAACATATTAACCACAATTTCATTTCTTCTAGCTGTTTTCATTATATTTTGCTCTTAATTGTATTGGTTTTGTATGTTACACATTAAAAAATTATTCTGGTTTTGTGAGGAAATGATCAGGATTTTTGTTATAATGTTGTTTTTTAACCTTTTTTTTTTTCTAAATTAAGTGAGTAAATTCAAGTTTATATGCATAAATCTTCCCACAGATACAACCTGATGTCAGATAAATTGAATTCTAGTAAGAGTTCTGAAATGTATCAGACCAAGGATTTTAAAGATAATGTAAATCTGCAGGACCGAAACGATTCACAAAGCAGCTGAGATGGATACTGAAGCTTTCCTTTTCATGTTGTAGATGCTTAGTGCTTCAACCATGGCAGGGCTTGTACCTCCTTGATTAAAAGACAGGCTAAACGGCATGCCAAGCAGTTTTAAGGCTGTCAGTGACATATTAAAAAAAGTACAGTGTCCGTGGGAAGACTTGGGAAAAGCATACGGAGGTAGATGCTCCATAACCTGCGAGGAGGTTGCAGGAGGAGCCTGCCATAAATTTCTAAAGATACCTATGGCACAAAAATGCATTTGTGTGTATTATTCTTTATTATCTTCACTGTTGCTGGTTGCCCAATGTCATTGTATCTACTACTGGCAGTCTTAATGGGTCCCCCACAAATTATGCAATTTAGCTGCTACTTCTTAGTTTCCCTGCAGTGTTCCCATAAACACACTGTCACAGTATTTTGTAGACACTGTAAGAGGTTTAAATGCTACAGCAATATATCTGTCAAGTATCTTTCAAAAACACAATACATTTTTTTAGGGAGTAATTAGAGACGTAAAATTCACATGAAAAGTAGGATCTGTGTGTGGACGTTAGAATCTCTGTGTAAGGATGAAGCTAACAATGACTGCACTAAAAAAACTTTACACTTTCCTTAGCATGTTAATCCTGGAAGTGGCAGAATTCTTATATGTAGGTACACAAAAGATTAATCATGAAAAACAAATTAATCTAGACTATCTATGGATTTTTAGGCTTTTTTTTCCCCCCTGAACTTGCAGCATTACTGTATTTTAAGCAGAAAGATAAAACACAAATAACACAATTATTTTACCTTCTCTCAGAATATAGTCCCATGTTTAGCAAAAAACCAGTTTTCTAATTCTTCAGCATGCTCTGTGAGAAATCTCCTGAAAAATCTTGGAGAATCTTTGGCTGAGTCTGACCTACAGCATGAGGGGAAAACCACAGGGTATTCTGAAAACAAAATTTAAAATGTAGGTTTGAACAAGTGTTTGCTGGGTTTAGCAGATCAAACAGCAGCAAACTTAGCATTTACTTTCCCTTTGAACAAGGAAAGTCAGTATCAAGCTTACTTGCTTGCTTTTAGTTGGAATGCTGGAAACTTAGCTTGAACTACTTGACTTCAGAAGATGAAATTACCTAAAAGCTTGAAACTGCCAAGAAAAAAAGCAAGTCCTTTATCTTCTGTATTTATATTTTATCTAACTTTCTGGACTTAGTCACTCTAGAATTTAAGGGAACATTAAACTCTATAAGCAAAGGAGTACCTTGTTCTGATCAGAACATTATGTAAAATGAGATTTGTGCAACACTAATAAATCCTGTGCTCAATGTACAGTGAAAAAAGTGCAATAGCAATTATTTTTATTTTTAAATATGAAGGCAGTTTATTTGAACATTCTGTTTCAGAGCATAAGATTATTTCCTATAAAAAAAGGTCACAGGTTATATGAAAAAGACAAAAGGCCTGCTTGTAAACTCATTTCTACAAGTACAAATAATGAGTTGTGACTCAAGGGTTCCACTGTTATTGCTTGAAGAACACTGATCTGAGAGCACAAACTACCTATTCACTGAATTTTGTGTAGTTCATATATATCTGCAGTCACTCTGACGTGTATGTGTGTGCGGCAGAGGAGTTGCTGGGATTCCTGAATAGCTGACCTGAAAGTCAAGAATCCTAATCCTGTCTGTGGCTGTTACTGCTTTTTTTAACAAATTACCCATTTACCTTTCTTTTGGTTTCTCCTGCCATGCTTTCTGGCTTATTCAGAAGGGAAGCATCTCTGCATCTCTGTTGTGTTTAAGGCAAAGAGAATCTTTGCCTGTTTTGGCTAGTGTCAAAATACTGTTAATTTTCAATTAATAACAATATATAGTAAGTTTTATGGTTTTCCTTGCAAACTTTATACATTTTCATGATTTTCTGGCCTGCCTTTTTTACAGCACTGAATCTGGAACCTAGGCAGATAATTTTTTTTTTTTTTTTTTTAGTCTGAGCTTTATTTATTTATTTTAAAGAAAAAAAATCTTGCTTCAGGATAGCTTGTTATGGAGAAAAGCTTGAGCAAGTTTTGTATCAGTTCAAGCTATGTTCAATGTTCATCCTTAACGTTCAAGTTTGCTATGTAAACAAAAATGTCTGTTTCTTAATGAGATTATTACCTATTAACTTGCCACATATGGTTGTTCCTCTAGATAATATTAATCAAAGTAGAAAATTAACTTCATACTAGAGATAAGCTGAGGTTAGAAGGCAAGACTTGGTCCAAAGGGCCTGATACTCATACTCATTCCTCTAAATCTGCCTCAACATCTCCTTTTGGATTGTCATCTGATTTAACAGAAAGATTAACACAATTAATAAAAAAAATCTCTGAGCAAAAGCTGTAAAAACTCTTTTCTGGACAAAATACAGACACATCAAGAGAAAAAAACTCATGTTAATAGCAAAGAGTTTGTTGGGTTTTATTTATTTATTTATTTATTAATTTATTATTCCCCACTGAAAAGGAGGCATATAATTCTTAATGGTGAGAGGAAGAAAAAAGTCTTCTAGATCGTTAGTCTTAATTTTACGTAAATAACTTGGCAAGAGGGGGATACTGCAACTAAACAGGTAATTATGCAAAGTTGTGTTTAGAAATAAACCATAGATTAGGGGATATTAATTCAATTCAAGGAGTGAAGATCATGTTGAGACACAAGATGCAGATAAATTACCTGATACAGCGCTCTCTGTTACCACCCCTAGACTGCTGCTGCAAGTCAGCAAACAAGTATTTTCTGAGCCAGTCTGGTAATCACTGCCCTATTCCACAGAGCATCTGGGTGACATTCAGTTCAGCTCATTCCTTCATGTTGTGTACATCACAGCTGGAACTGGAAACAGAAGAAAGAAAATGTATTTGTTGCTGCTGATCTAAAATGATGAAAGAAGCAATTCCATGCTGTTGAACATCAGTGTTGCTCTTTGCAATTTTTCTGGTTCTGCTATTTTTCTTTCGAGATCAGATGACAATATTCAAAGGAAAGGCTTAGGGATTTATGTAGTGGCATAATGACATTTTTTGTTCTGTTCTTTAATTCTTAATATTGTTTTTTATATATATCTACTGAGCTGAGCATTCAGATGACATTTTCACAGACTTACCTACTTAAACTCAACAATCTATTTCACTAGTAATAATAAGTCATTTAGAACCCTTCACTATGTATGAGAAATTTGATTTTTACCTATGTTATTAATTTTGTATTATCAACACTGAATTTAATTCTCTGTTTTATCACCCAATCAGAATCTTAAAATCCCTCTACAAATATTTCGTAGTCAGCTTTTATTTTGCTGGTGGTGGCAACCAAATATTTCTTCTCCACATCAGTTTTGATTAGGCATTTTCAGATAACTGAATACAATATTTAGAAGAATGAAGTGAGACAAAAATATTTGATTGCCGTAATCTTCTAACTCTCCAATTTTGCTTGGGATCTTTCCTGTTCTATTTCAAAATTTTTCATTCTTTTCTTGTTATGTTTGAAGAATTTTCTGGTTATAGGAATGTATCACCTGCGTTACAGTTATTGACACTTCGCAAGACCTAATTGTTAACATTTACTTTAAATCTGGTAGTAAACTATTGCTTGTTTGTGTTTCAAAGTAACAGGCTAGAAACTTCCTATGATATACCAGAGAAATAAAAATTCAAAGCACAATACTTCAGAGAGAGGCTATTAGAATGATCAGAGCACAAAAGGCACATAAGAGAAGATCAGCAGCTTTTGGTTTGCTCAGTCTAGCAAAACAAGAAGTAGTAGAAGAATTGGTCTGTTTTCTTGAAATTTGACATGAAATAAGAACAGGCTTTTCAAGATGGATCTTGGTATTTTCAGGAAATTATGTTATACATTACTTGCAACAGAAGAGAATGGAGCTCAGAGATAGCAATCCTCTTTTAGTTCTGTGCCATGTCAGATTAAGAAATATTTCATCTTACCTGTTTATTATGAAAATAAAGTTTCCTGCATTTTAAGGCATCTCCTGTGTGCCATTCCCCAAAAATGTATTAAACCATTAGCAAGTAATTTCTTACAGCAGTTTTGATTTTACAAAAATGCAAAACCCAGTCCCTGAAAATTAAGCAATTTTAATGATATAGCAAATTGTGTAACAATATCAGTGAATGTCAATCAGAAAATTAAATATGAATGTTTACTTTTACAAAGAAATTGGTCAGAGGAGTTTTTTCTGTTCTATATGTGATAATTTGTTCTACTGTAAAAAGCATTGGATACAAACCGAATCCTCTTTCACTGTTCTAAATCATACTCTAGTAGCATGCCTTCTATGGAACACATAACTGCTTTTTGCATGTAAATACGGTGTTAAGAACTGACTGGAAAAGAAATGATTCTTGCTGTGTGCCTCATAAAGTCCTCCAAGGTCTTCATTAAGACATGAAGTGATGGTTGAAAAGTGCAGTAATTTGTGGGAATGGATGCAGGTTTTGTGAAAGCTTAGTGGAAATCAGGGATGATCTGCATTACTAAAAATTGTTGCAAAGTGCAGGAGCAGTAGGTAGAAGACAGTTTTCGTCAAGGAAACACTAAAACCTGGAAACTGTTAATGACAGATGGTATAAAAGAAATTGTAATAGACTGTGCATCTGCAACTCTGTCTTCAGCAGCTACTTAGGTTATGCTGAAATCAGCAGAAATAGTCTCCTTGGTGGCAAAGGGCAAGGTAGCGAGTGAGAATTTCTTAACTGATAATGCCCACAAAAAAGCTAATAATCTAAGTATGTGAGAAGAACTAGTAAAAGGTACAAAGAAACAATCCAACAAGCAGTCATTTCTTTAAAGACAGAGCCTTTGAAAATTCCTACCTTTAAAAACCTCACGCAGAAAAGTGTCATGACTATCAAAACGGCAGGTGAATGTCTAGGGAAACACAACTTTAATGCAGACCTTCAGAAAAAACACTAATAGGAATCTATGTGTGGTTCATTATGTAAAAAACATAACTCGCTGAAAATATCTGGTCTGCAACATCATCACATTTTCATCATGTTATCTATTTTTGCATGATCCAGATTTTCTCTGTAGGTATACTTATAGGCTTTTTCTCTTTTTAATACCACAGAGGCCACTTCCCTGTCAAATGGGACTCCTGTTGTACTGGGTTTGTGTGGCAGGGTTTTGGTAGTGGGGGGCTACAGGGGTGGCTTCTCTGAGAAGGTGCCAGAAGTTTCCCCCATCTATGAGAGCCAGTGTCTGCTAGCTCCAAAATGGACCCGCCTGGCCAAGGCTGAGACCATCAGCGATGATGACAGTGCTTTTGGGGTACCATATTAAGAAGGGGTGGGGGGGTGGGTGGGAAATCCGTGCCAGCAGAAGAGAACAGTGAGGCTATGTGAGAGCGGTGGCCCTGCAGCCCCCCCGGCAGGGCAGGGCAGGGCAGGGGGAGGCCGGGGGGGACCGGCCCGGAGCAGAGCCCCCCCGGCAGGGCAGGGCAGGGCCGGGCAGGGGGAGGCCGGGGGGGACCGGCCCGGAGCAGAGCCCCCCCGGCAGGGCAGGGCAGGGCCGGGCAGGGGGAGGCCGGGGGGGACCGGCCCGGAGCAGAGCCCCCCCGGCAGGGCAGGGCAGGGCCGGGCAGGGGGAGGCCGGGGGGGACCGGCCCGGAGCAGAGCCCCCCCGGCAGGGCAGGGCAGGGCCGGGCAGGGCCGGGCAGGGCAGCCCGCGGGCAGCCCAGGGCCGGGCAGGCCGTGCCCCCCGCCCGGGGAGGGCCCCGCGGGGCAGGGCAGCACACGGTGTGTGTCAGGGCCGGGGGGATCTCTCCCCGCCCTGCCCTGCTGTGGCCGGCCCCAAAGGCCCCCGGCTTCCCCCGGCGGAGCCCGCTGTGCCGGGAGGGAACTGCCGAGCGCTCTCCCTGCCCGGGCCTCGCCCCACCAGCCGGGGGTTACAGGGGCTCTGCCCGGCACCGCGCGGGGGGCGCCGGCGGCCGGCAGCGCCGGGCACTGCGGGGCGGCCGGGGTCGCACCACCAGACCCATTCAACAAAACTGGTTTAAGCGTTCTCTGTTAAG
Source organism: Falco biarmicus (assembly GCF_023638135.1). Lineage (NCBI taxonomy): Eukaryota > Metazoa > Chordata > Aves > Falconiformes > Falconidae > Falco > Falco biarmicus. The sequence goes on along the minus strand of NC_079311.1, from coordinate 3,869,541 downwards.
ACTACAGAGTAAAACACGACGCAGTCTCTGAAGACAAATCCATTTACCCTTCTGTTTCTCAAAATCCCATCGCTATTTTAGGAGAGAGGAAGGGAAGGAATTTTACTGGAAGATGCAATTAGAACAATCGTATTACACAGAGTTTAGAAATACTGTCTTCCTGTAAAGATGTATAGAAAGTATTTATTTTGAATAAATTCGCTTTGCATGTTATCTTTAACTGACCAGCTTTGATTATGCTGTATCATCCCATCTGACACTTTTAGAATGGAGTTCTATGATTGGTTTTAAATTTTTTTTCATCATCAAGACATATTTTGGTATTAAAAGAATAAAGGTATTGAAGTGCAACCAAATATTTCAGTTTTACAAAAACAGAAACATTCAGTAAATATATACAGATTATTTTGTGAAAGAAGTTATTTTTATGTTGGTTTTTTTCCCCCCAGTTTGTTCATAGGAAGACGTTAAAACATTGTGAAATTTGCAACTGAATGTGTTGAATATGTTTTTGTCCTTGCTTAGGCCCTGGAAACCCTTCAGCTGCTGCACTAAAATCCAGAAGGGGGTTTTGAATGAGAGATCTCATTTCTAGCAGTTCCCAGGCAGGTCTAGCCTTACAGCCTGGAACTGACAGCTGTGTCAGGGAACACCTCTGGCTCTGAGCTGCAACGCTTGCTGCTGCCGGCGCTGCTGGCTTTGCTCCGAGGTCAGTGGTCTCTGGCAGGAGGCTGTGATATGACCTTCTTCCGCATCAGCCTGACTTGCAGTATTTCATAAGGTTTTCACGCATTTCTTTTTGATTTCCGTAGAAATGAGACAGTTCGAACTCAGGGCAAGGGATCTCAGTAGGACTGAATTTTGCAGAAACATGGGATCCAGAATCTGTAACCTGGACAGCTGGGATTCCTGTACAACATGTAGGGAAGGTTGAGCAGCACAAAGGAGATCCACAGAAATGGGAATGGCTTGCAGGGTCAATAGCCTAAGGAAGCTGATGCTTAAAGAGAGCTGAGGGCCGGTGATGATTTCTACCATGATAATATTGATGGGGACTCTTTCAATATCAGAGGATATCTAGAAATGCTATTCATTTCCTTCACTGGGTGGTTTCCAAATATATAGATAATAAAAGGGTATAAAAAAAGAAGTAGTTATACACATGGTGCACGTGCATGGGAAAGTAAGTGTTGGTATGATCTGGCTAGGGTCAAAAATAAACCAACCAACCAAACAAAAAAAACCCACCCCAAAACAAACAAAAAAACCCAACCAAAAAACCAAAAACTGTTGGCAGAACTGTTTGCTGTCCCTCCCTGGTGTCTTCAGAAATTGTCCGTCTTTCTAAAGAGGGTTTTGTTGCCTCTTTTTTTCCCACTTATTCATAATAAAAGTTATAAATTCCTTTCTGCACATTCATAAACTAGTGAGCAAACCAGCTGTATTGAAATGGAGAGAGATTTAATACATCCTAATTTGCTGTGGTATAATCATATAAAATATATTTACCACTGAGAATGAGTTTTAAATTAGTTACAAACAAATTGAAATAATTTAGACTCTTTAAGAATAACTGCATCTGGCAAAGTTTTGCTGTAGCAACTTCACCACAAGATTTCTGATGAAGCCTGCTCTTTCTGACTGACATACTTTTTCTTAGCATGAAGCCTCAGGTGGGGGACTATGGTTGTAATTGAATACATAATTAAAATTAAAATATTACATGAGGTTTTTTAGAGTGGAGAAAAGCATGTACCCAGTACTGCAATCAAAATCTCTATTAAGAAAAAGAATCAAATTGTTGTGTTGGAAATGCCCAAGTGTTGGAAAGCTTCATTTGCTGGGAGTATTACTATGTTTCCTAGGTAGAACTTACAGTCTGAAAAAAAAGACACAGCCTGATTTTATTCCTGCAGTTAGATCTGACAACAACATGTCAGTGTCATCTCAGCTCCTCTCCGGACTTGGACAAATGCTACCACAGCAAATATCTCTAAAGTCAATTCTAGCTATAGAGGCACAGGATAAGTTTGTGTGCTTTGAAAGAAAGGAAAACCAGTGAATTTTGTCTTTAATTGGAAGTAAGTTGTCCCCTAGCTGAAGTATTTCTGCACTGTGTTATAATGTCCTTTTTCTCTAGGATCCTGTTCTTTGTACAGCCCTTGGTGTATTGGTTCAGAATTGTACTGTAACCCTTTTTGATATGTTTGGTCAAATATTCCTCCAACCTTTTGCCTATGCATTTAAAAACTGCAAATGGATATTTGAAAGCCTTTTTTTATTCAGTGTGCATTCGTTCCAATAAACATCTCTGGTGCACTGCAGGCATTTTACTTCATCTTCTGCCTCATTGTCTTCTTGAGGTATGTACAGATTTGCACTATGGCATGATTTGTTGTCTTCCTGCTTAATTAACCGTTAGTGTGGTGGCATTCCTAGACTGCCTGCAGAATTATTTCAGAAGAATGTGTCTGTGTAGATAGGCAATGTCAAATATAGCAGCTTTCTACTTAAAATATTGTTATTTGCTAGCACTAAGGACATTATTCTTTTGAATAAAGGCTGTTAAGACTCTTTGCTGTTAGTTTACTTTAAACCTGAGCTGTGAGCATTCAAAATCAATGCAAGCCTTGTTTTTATGTGGAGACATTTTGAAACATTAGGCCAGACAGACCCCTGAGAAACAGAAGAACTGCTTTCAGTCCTTGGTTATCTATTTTGTACTTACTGAGTGCTTGCTTACTTATTTGAGGTAACTACCAATGTTCTGCAGCATCCAATAATGAAGCTGCTTTAATGAGAGAGAATTTGGAGTTTCCTATTGTTGTGGTGATGACTAGAAAAGCTTTCTTAAAAAAAAAGAAAAAGAAAAGAGAACAGGCAAATTTGAAAGTTTCTTAATTTTGCCCCAAAGGAAAAAGTTATTAAAACAGAATGAACTGAAAGCCATGTTAACTAAGATGTTATAACTGAGTCCCAAATTTTTTAAAAGGACAAATGAGCAAAAGTTGTCAAGATTTTTGAAATATATTTTTTTGGTTGCTGAGTGTTTCAGATGTCTGTTCAGCTACTGTGCCCTTAATAACCTCCAAGTTCTTTTGGCTTTTGTCTGTACTTTTGTTTTACTATTGACCCATTGTTCCTAAAATATGCATTTATAATCTGGGCTGTAATCTTCACCGAAAAGTGAATCCAATTTTAATTTCTTCCTTCTGCAAAAGCAGAGAGCAAAAGTTCATAGGGATCAAAAAACAGGGACAATGAATAGCTGTAAAGAAAAATGTAAGGCACTTTCACCTTTTGTAACCTTTTACACAACAAAGGATCAGATATATATATATATTGAAAATATCTTGGAAAAGTATCCAAGCAATAACATTAATTTAGGTATTCCTGTGAACCAGAACCTGTTTTCCTAGGACTAGTACAAGTTTAATGACTTTGAAATAAAAGCTGACAGATTTAAACAGTGGAAAACAGAAACCAATGGTTCACAGCTTCAAACAGGTGAAGATTGACATATTTTAAATGTCTAATGCTTAGAATTTAAAAAAAAAACACACATTTTTAATAGAACATGAAATGCTTATGAAATCTCTACAAAAGTAAAAAAAGCCTATATTTTCTAGAGATAGTATATCAATGAAAGAGTTAATGGCAAACAAATGGTAATGCTTTAAATAATATGAAAATTATGCACAAAATTTCTGGTGAAAAGCAGTTCTGGGAAATAAAATGGTTATATGGAAGGTAAGCAATAAGGATTTAGTAAAATTGAAACCATTAAATCTTCATAATATGAAGATACTAAGTATCAGGTTAAAGAAGGTTAGGGTTATTTATTTCAGTACATGTAAGAAGAAGATGAAGAGTATTCCTAAAATTGTAATGCTTGATTTACAAACTTAAAGGTCCATATTTCTAAAGAGTATTGCTCAGAATTGTTACATTTTTATGTATGTATTTGAAAATCTCTGTAAAGCCTCTATTTCAAATAATTTGGCTTTTTCTCAGTTTTTTTCCTTTCCAAATTAATGTGGCAACAATAGATAATATATATGGTAATTTGTATTTAGTTTTTAGAAGTAAATCTCATGGATACATGATGCATGGACATAAATTTATGCAAGTTAACGTATTATTACAGATTGCTTACAAATGGTCATTGTAGAAAATCTACTGAAGTAACAACGTATATGCTAATTAATGGTATCACAAATACAGTATTTTGAACTTATCCAATAAATCTCAGTTCTTTTCTGCAAGCAGGATGCAAGGACGGTATAAAGCCATCATGTGCTACTAGATTTGGATCAAAATCACGTTGCCCAAAGGCAAATCTGTTCGCTTTGTATGTCTGCCAGAACTTTCCATCCAAATTCTACAGTCATTCAGGTGCAGACCCAAAAGGGCATTCTGCAAAGTCCATCAGGACAGAAGTTGTTTCTTCTGACTCATTGCAGAACATCTCTAAAGGGCTTGTCATCTTCAGGCATTACCGATTATTTTTCTATACATCTAGATCCCATTAAAGTTCATGCATATGTGTGCTGTGATTTGGGACAACTCTTCCAATACTCTATGCATAAATGTTTTGAAGTTTTGCCAGCAATGAGTAAAGAGACTGAAGATGAAGAAATGGGTGGTCTATGCTTAGTGTGCCCATTTTTGATATTTGAAGAAGTAGGAAATAGGAAGGTCTAAGGATTTCTGAATATTTCTGAGCGTGTTCTGTTATTGTCATGGGAAGATCTTTTTTGCCTCTTTTGTTTTTAAGTCTGGTATGTAATTTTAATATTGAAAGTGTAATAAATTGTTTTATATAACACAATTGTGTTTTCAGAGCAGAATTTTCTCTGTTGATTTTTTTCTCCTAATTTATTTTTCAGAATATATAACATGGGTGGCCTTTAATAACAAAGTAAATTCTTCTTTTTATTGTAGAGTCATTAGACAAGTAAGTGGTGCAATCTATCATTGTTGTAACACTTTTCTTCTTTACTCTGTCTCCACCTGCACAGTATACTTACTATACAGCTACCTTTATATCCTTTGTGTCCAGGCAGTACAGGTAATATATTCCAGTTCAGATTTCAGGTGAATTTTGCTCTTGTTTTCTGTTGGCTCTAGAGGAAGCAGCCACACTTCAACAAAGGTGCTTTCATGAAGATGCCTAGACTTAGGTGAGAGGAATCAGTTTTTAAATATACATGGAAAACTTAATATTATTAAAAGATATGTTTAAAATATTTCACTAAAACCACAACTCAAGATTTTTCAAAATTAACATCTAATATTTGTTTTTTAAGATTGTATCTAAGCATGTAAGTAAGCAGTTAAAGTGGGCATAGAAAGCTAAGATGTGTGGTAGCTAACTGTTTTATACTTTTTATGATGTAGTTACTCAAGAAGGAGTATTGTCTTGGGGAAAAAAATAATATAAAAAATCAATGGTAAATGTACCAATTTGGATCAACCAGTGTTTTCGTAGAACCTTCAGGTGTATTTGTTTCAATGGAAATTTTTCTGAAAAATAAGATTTCAAGAAACTCTATGGCTATGCGTACATGCACACACACACTCTCACAGACGATAAACTCCACTGTGCTAATTTATATTTTCTGAAGTAAATATATTCTGCCAATCAAATTGCCTTATGGACTAAAAAGACCTTGTGTAAATAGGTTGAAACCGAGTAAGGATTTGGCTGTAGTGCTGATGAACACCTACAGTTTGAACTTTTCCTGTTTATTTTTCACATGAGCAACAATATATAAATGTAGATGTCCTGGTTTCTTTCTTGACTCTCTCCATCTAAACTCTTTTGTTATGGTCCATATATTATACAACATAGATGTGTTCTGCAATGCGTTGCACAGCATGCAAGGGCATCTTCACTTATGTAATATGACTGCTATGCATGGTCTGATGGACCTGTGTATGATAAGGATAATAGTAGGTTTATGACTGGCGAACAAGAGCATAAATGAAAGAATTAACAATTCTTTTGCTAGAGAAAGAAAAACCACTGCATATTCAGTCTTTCATCAATCACAGCTAAAGCTGTGCATGAGCCAAAGGGCAAAAGTCGTATTCTCCGAAGGCCCTGTGATCGCTCTCTTCACATGTGCTTTGACCATAATAGAAAATAATATTGTTTAATAATCAAATTTAACCTCACTGTCGACTGTTGTATGAAAGCAAGCATAGAGCATATGAATCAGTGAATACACTGTTGTTTGTTCATTATAATTTAAATTCATTACCTGGTAACAATCAGTGGAGTAATTAAAATACAAAAAGATAAAGATGATAAAAAATTGTTCTTTAAGTACAGTACTTTATTAAAGATGACAAGAAAAATATTTTTTTTTTAATTATTCCAGAACTTAGCAGTAACTCTTATTTTAAAATACCATATAATACACAGAAACGGGGGGTTTTATGATACAGGAAATTGTTTGCTATGAAAATACTTACTTGAAATTACCGTAAGTGTACAAAAAATGATGGATGGTGATAATTTCAAACCATTCAGAGGTGACATTTATCTGGATATTTATCTTAATGTAGCAGAATTACAGTGGCGTAAGTCTCACTGAAACAAACAGTTTTCCTGTAAGATTTCAATAATGTCTTACTACCAGCAAAAATCTTAGTATTTCAGATTGGAAATTCAAGTTTAAGTATAGCTTCATGCACATTTGTTTAGGATTTGGATGTGAAAATGATGTGCTGGAAATGATTACATAACACAGGAGTGGCAAAAACATAGAAAAATGAAAGAATGAAGGAAAACTGAAAAGGAAAACAAAAGAAATTAATTCCCAGCTTTGCATTTTTCCTGCTTGTCTGAGAGACTGTGCTAATGCAGCTGCCCTGGTCATTGGCATCAGTGAATGGCGCTGGAAGGAAGATCAGTGTAGACAGGCTCCCACTGCTGAATGGTCTCCAGGTGTTCAGAGGAAACCTGGTATCTTCTCTTTGAAAGGGAAGTGCACAATTGTCAGCCTCGTGATGGGTGGCCTAATGTTGTATTAAGCTGCATTTATACTCCCTGCAGCACTGGCATCTGGAAATGATGCTAGGGTACCTTTCACAGCCATGAGTGCCCAGGCAGAATGTGTCAGGCTGTCTAGAGCTCCTGTACAATGGTAACCTTCTCCTCTTAGGAACATGTACGTTCCTGCCGTCTGGGGTTGGGCAAGAAACATACACATTTTCCTTCCTTCCTCCAGTGCCCGGGTTGGTTTGTAAGTCCTTAGAGGACAAACTCATAGCTAAAAAGTGTCCTCATCTGTGGACTTCTTGCCTTGGATAGCCACAGAGAAGTACCTGGTGCTTTTGCTGACCTTTTACCGAGGTTGTCCTCTCCACACAAATTCAACTTGACAGCTTAGCTTCTTTTAACATATGCCTCTTCACATCAAAGTCAGGTATTTCCATGGTGGTCTTTTGGAAAAAATTTCCTACATAATTTTCCTCTGAATAGGAACAGATTTAGATCTTCATGTAGCATCCCTTAATGCTTTCAAAAGCCAGGCTCTTTTTCCATAGAAATGGACTTTTTGCATCCAAATTCTGTTTGCATTTTCTCATGTGTAATGCCTTTTTTACCTTTCCTGCTCTACAACAAAATCTCTTGGAAAACTTTCACTTAGCAAGTCTTCATATCCTCATCTTCTGTCATATGTCAGAAATTGTGTAGGACTATGTAAATCATCAAGTAGATTTGGAAGCAGCACTATTTGTGACAAATACTTTCGAGCCCAATGCAATGGAGGAAAACAGAGTAATATGTTAGTGTCGGAAGGTGAGGTACCTGGACACCTGGATCTTAGAACTTTGAATGTAAATGGGATCCCACTTGTGATTTTCAGTCTATTCACCAACCCTTGAAACAATTTCATTAGCTTGATAACGTTGCTCTGTAATTTACCCAAGAAAGCCTGAAATTCTATTTCATAAACTTTAACTACAAACCAAAAATAATTTGGGATCTAAGGCTCATTTTAATGCCACTGTTCTTTTATTTAGCTTTCATGATACATAGTTTTGTGCTTACTGTAATTATGTTAATTACTTTTGCAAGTAAGTCATGTCTCAGATTTTAAGAACAGTACCACACATCTTATTATTTCACTATCTCTACTGTCTGTAGAGGAAAGAAAAGCACTGCTTAGGTCATCCTTATGTTCCAGTTGCTCCATTGTAATTTTAATCAAGTTCCTGAGTCTTGTTTATTCCCTTTTTACAATAATGTTGCTGTTATGTGCTGATATGTGGATTATATGGTTTTATATCTTGCATCTTACAGCTGTTGAGTCTCAAAATGCTTAGAGATATCTAGAGAGTTTGTATTAGAGTAGCATATCCTGATAGTTTGCTTTCCCTAACATATACACATACCTTTCCTCCCCCTAATGGAAATGGACTTATCTGCAGGTCCTGTATACAGAAGTACCATGCAATGAGTATCAAATGTGGGACAGGTACAAACTCTTCCCTTTCCAAAGCCACGGAAAAGAGGAAGATTAAAAAATCTAATTTCTGTGCTTCAGCTTTTGGACAAACATTAGATGATTTAGTGCCATAGCATGCTGGATTCCCTGATAATGACTAAGTGCCTAATCATAGACTTGGACTCAAGAAGTCTGATGCTTTCTGCATGAAGGATTCTATAGCTTATATGAAGCAAATATTAAATTATTGATTCTTATTGAGAACAGGGTTACAATAGGTTATTTTTCAGAATACTCATTATGTATCCTGCTGTCTTGCTGGTGAAACCCACACTTTATTTTTCAGAGTTGAATAATTTTTCTTAACATTTAATTTCCATTTAAAAAGCATCTTATTCCAGCTGAGAAGCTCCACAGCAAAGCCTTCATTAATGAGAACCATGTCTTACACAAATTTGCGTACCTATTATTTTTTCCCACAATTTCCTTCTGAAAAATATTTAGTCTTACAGTTAAGACTTCCAATGTGACTTCCAGAAACTGTTTCCTGACTTTCTGGATAAACTTACCACATTTGGGTCACTTTGTTCTGACAGGCTATACAATGGTGATCTAAATAACGATGAGCTAAATGGTGGTCAAGTCATATGTTTCTAAGCATGAATACCAACTTCTATCACCTGTTCATCCAGGGAATGACCCAGGAGTTGAATATTATAAGAGAAAGCAAGAGGACTGTGGAGTGCTAGAACTTTGGACATTCCTAAACCATCCTGTTAACTGGTGACCCTGTTTTTATGTCTGTCAGGTGTGTTAGTTTCAGTCAGAATTTATATGGGCTGAAGGAGCTATGGATGACAGTATGTGGAGTTCCCATGCACATGGCACTGGGAGCAACATCCATTCCTAGAGCCAGCCTGTGGCACCTTTAAAACATCCTGTAAATGTTATTAGGTGATTGCAGTCATCAGAAGGAAGGCTTCCCTGAAATATTCAACTCAGTCTCCTCTCTGGCCATCCCTTGCCCAATATATTAATGGAGACAACAGAAAAGTGTCTCATTCGTTTATATAAATTACTAAGTATGTTTGAGTTTGGGTAAAATGCACTGGATTTTTTTTTTTTTAAAAACACAAAACCAAACAAGATTTGACCAATTCTATGTTATATGAACTATTGCTTATTACAGAATTGTATATCTGCTGTTTTCACAATAGTTTAAAATTATAAGTAGGATTCCATGGAGGAATAATATTTTGAAAATATGCAGCTGAAAATTATTTCATAAGCATAACAGATTATGCACTCTAAAATCTGTTATTTCTTCTTGATTTTGCCTATCTCATTATTCCTTCTTTTATGTTTCTCTGAAATAAATCGGAACAGTGGCACAAACCCAATTCAAATGTTTAAAGTAGTACATACAGCCTCCTCTGTTATGGCCATATGTGGCCTGTCCCCCTGGGGAAGTTGGTGTGCTCATAACCATGGTGTGAACCTACACCCCGGCAGAACCTTCCTACTGTTTCTCCCATAAGGTGAGTTAGTGTGGACTGGTGGTTAGCTTAATTTACCAGCATTTGAGCATTAACTCTGGAGATGACCACCACAGAGGTAGCATGTGGACTTCATTTCTGGTCACATTTCTGCAGAGTGAAGTATACCATGTGTTGTAGATGTCTGTGAAACAAATGAATGGTGTCCTGAGGGCACATATCTCTCACACCTTTCAGGCATCAGGCTTGCCAACCAGAAATGGGTAGTTGGAAGGATTTATGTTCCTAAAGATCAGTAACTATAACATTAATGTAAATATATCTTGAACTACATGGAGATTACTAACCCATAGTTTAGACTACCTTGTTTAAGTAATATAGCACAATGGTAATGTAGTAATGCAGCAGTCTCCGCTGCTGCTTTTTGGCTATAGAACTGCAAGAACTGTCTGCTCCTGGTGCAGGCTATGAACATCACCCACAGGACACAGTCCTACAGGGTTTGAACACTATGGGCAGAGCCAGGTGCAATTAATAAGGTCCGTCAACAGTCCTAGGTGAGGCAAGGTGGCAACCAGGTCCAGGTTCTATGTGGAGAGCCTGGTCAGGAGCAAAAGGAGGCAGGAGAAGAGACAGAACTGGAGATATGGCTACAGCATGGGTCCAAAGTCGTCCAAGATGTAGAGCCAGAGGCAGAGCTGCAGACAGGCACATCTGTGACACAGGGAAAGTTGGTGGTGGTTCTGTTAAAGGGTGGTTCAAGGCCCATCCACATGGTACTCTGCTACTGTAGTGTATAGAACTTACAGCACGGTGATGTAATGAAAAGAAATTGTTCAATGTCCCAGCATGCAGGGAAAGCGTTACTTAACTCCCTAACGCTGAGGAGAATCTCTGCAATGAAAGGTAACCATAAGGACTACACTTTGGAGACAGGATTTATGATTAACTGTATAAAGAAACTTCAAAATAACCATATCCTGGGAATACTGAAAATCCTGTTAATCTATAACTAGTAAAGGTGGTGACAGACTTTTAAACGTTTTGTGAAAACCTCCAGACGTTTTGTATACTTGTTTCACTGCTGCTTAGATGAGTTGTGTAACATGATATTTAATAACAGCAAAATAAATCAAATGAGCTTTTAAAGCATTTGTTTAGGACATGTATGTCAAGGACTGCTGAAAGCAGAAAAACCCTAAGAAACAGGCAAACCTCCAGCAAACTTTATGCATACTTCAGTTGTATCTAAATAGAGCTAAAAGATTTATAAGTTTTACTTGCATGTTTGCCTGAGAAATGATACAAGGACTTCCTGATTTGCAAAAGCCTCCCTCCTGCTGGTTGCTAATTAGCTATATAGCACCAAAGATAAGTCATTATTTCACAACTGCCTAACATGTTGGAAATTACTATATATAAAAGCTGGTTATATTCTCATAATATGGCTGAACATAGCTTCTTTTCAAATTTAAAGCTTCTGACAAATCACCATATTTAAACCATTTAGCCTGAGTAAGTATACAAGTCTATCAGGTAAAGAAGATATATTAAGCTTATTTTATTTTTGAACTTGCCCATCAAAGAGGCTTGCACACCCTTTAATCCTTGTTGGGGGAATATATAGTGTTTGCTTGTATAAATCACCAGCAGGGTATAGAGCTGTCTTATTTTCATACTCCCAAAAGCTGAAAATTACTGAGCTGTGCATGCAAAATCTCTGCTGTGAATATTAAAGAAGCACTGGAATGAAAGGAGGGTAAATCCTGTTACAGAATTTTTTTTTTTCTATTGTAAAATGAAGACAAAAGGGAAAAGAATAAAGGAGACCTACACATTTTTCCTCTTATGGCAGAAGAAGTGGCAGGTGATCTTTGAGGAAATTTGCACATTAATAAACAATTTTACATTCTAACAAAATAAAGGCACTGCTGCATCTGTGAATACATGAAAGAAGCATCACAGACCTTTCTGGTTAATTTTTGTGCTAGATAATAGTGTTATTTCCCCCAAAATTCAGAAGTTTGTTACATCTTTTGGTTGTTGGCACTAATATAACAGTGGCTCCTAACGCTGAGAAATCACCTTTCACCCTTGCATGTGTGTGCTGTGAACATATGTACATATTTATACCTCAGACTTACAGAGGGTATTCCTGCCTGTACAAAGCCAGTTGTTCACACTGAGGCCACATAGACATTTCAAGGTTGAGGGGGGTTACAGTCATTTAATGAGATTTCATAACTGGGGGGCAAGGGCCAAGACAAAAAGCTCATCTTTTCCATCTGAGCCTCCGTGCTGCAGCGCAGCTTACCTTTCTTTGGTCCCCTCTTGGCTCCATACCACTTGGGGTTTTGCCCTCAAGGTGGCTTTGCTCCAACAGGTGGGAGAGAGGATGTGGGTGAATGATTCGAGATATGTAGAGGATGTGGTATCCTTAAATTTCATTTGATTGAGAAGGGTATTTAACTTGTCTGCCACTTTTGTGGGGCTGCTCCAACTGCTAATCTATTATGCAAAGGACTGGCAGCAATTTCCGTCTCTCATGCTGTTTCTGAATGGTCACATAGCTGCTGTGCCTGCTGTTTTCAGTACTGAAGGCGTCTTGTCCTCCTAGCTGCCTGGGTAGAAGCCCAGGATGCTGAAGTTTAAGGTGTCTGAGCTGCTGTGAAGATACTAGCTGGTTCAGCAGCACCAAGACCTGAGCACCGCTGTCCCCGGTACCGTCAGTTCTCTTGGAGTTCCTCACCAAAATTTAAGTCCATCTTAAGTGCCCAAGTGGGTTTTATTAATATCTACGTAATTTATTTCCATGGTACAACTGCGAGGATAGAGTTCTGAGGTAATTTGATTATTAAAATTTTAGTCCTGTTTAGTTAGAAAAATGATTTGGCTGGTGTGAGTTTGGTTTTATTCCATTAGCTGTAAAGGATGTATTTTATTCATGATATCTCCACAAAAGAAAATACCTCTTCACAAGCCATCCTCTTCTACATTTTAATTGCACAATAGTTAGGACAGCCATATTCTCATTATGTCTTCTGTTACTCTTGTGATGAATTTTATATGACTGTAGATTTCATCACTGATAACGTAATATTGGGGTCTTCATTCCTAAGCCGCACTTGGTATTTGTGACATAAATAATTCTGTGGTTACAATATTCCAGTCATGTAAACCTAGTAGAAAATAGAGAGTGGAGGAAAGCTAAAAATAACCTTTGGCAAAGCTTGAACAGGTTTGTATCTTACTATTCAAATCATGACAATGTAAAATATTCACAGATGGGAATGAACACTAAATATACAGCAAGTAATGTTTGTCCTTTTGTTACAGGACAACACTTGTACAGCCAAGTAATCAAATGAACATCACAGATGTGGGATTTGTCAGAGCAGAGTAATAATCAGAAGCAAATCTTACAAAGTAATGGTGAGCCCATTGGCCCAGAACATAAACAAATAGAATAATAATATTGCCAGCTTTCATGTTTGCTGATTTAGTTATAAATGCTCTGGTGAATAAACTACGAACACTTTATGGACATTAATGTAACAAAAGAGAAGCTAGCTTTCAGGCATTCGGTTTTATTCTTTTCAACAAACACATCCCAAATCAGATAGCTGGAATTGGTAGATGAAACCATCCAGACTGGCTAAAGGTGATTAAAAATTTCAGCACCTTAACCTTGACTGTATTCAGGTTGGTCTAAACAACAGTCTTACTACTGAAGTCCTAAACCTAACCAGGTTTCTTTCACAAAGAAAGGTAAAACATAAAAGACACGTGTAGGTCTAATTAAGGCATTTTAAAAGCAGACCCAAATGATACTTGTTTTCAAGTTCCTAAGGATTTAATCACAGAAGTTTGCGAACTGGACAAGATTTGAGACGAAATATTGTTATTCTGAGAAAGTACTGACTTGTTTGTTCAATGTTGTCTTTGTACTGAACATTTCTAGAATTCTCTTCATTTGGGAGGATAAGCAAGCAGAGTGATCGCAAAAAAGAAGAGACAAGTCACTGCTTTGCTGAAATCCAGTTAGAAGTAAAAATAGAATAACAGGTACTGTCACTCAGCATACCAAGTTTCATGAAGCAATCAATTTATTACATGAAGTCTCTGTTGCTCTTACAGACTGCATTTGTTGTCATGGTATTAACAATTATGAAAAGAAATTAACGGACAGACCTGCTTTAATATTTCGTGAAATTCTTGTGTGGATTTGAAGCAATTTTTGAGTATTTTTTGAAGCTTGAGTTTTTGTTACTGGCCAATTTTGTACATTTGCACTTCAATTAAGACATAACAATAAGAGAATTGTAGTTATAATTACAAATCTGTATTTTTATCCACAAAACCTGAAGGTATTTGGATGAAAGTTTCCATACAACTCATTTTGGTGTATACTGAAAAGTCTGAAAAACATCTTTCTCAGATTTTTGAATCATTGCAAGCCTCAAAGATTTACTGAGGTCTCATCCTTGTCTCCTAAAAGGACACCTCCTATGATTTTTTTTTTCATCACTCTCCTTCTGTTGTGAGAGATGAATGTTTTTATTTGTAAAATAACTTGTCAGGAGATTTACACAGCAACACTAGCAATTTAAGATTCTTGTAGTACATGAATCTGTCATTATTGTCTTTTATAAACAGCTCTTAACTTGTTTAGAATAAATTTGGATATGAATTCTGATATTTCATCTTTTTCCAGCACATTATTTTTTTTGTGGCAAGGAAGAGAAATTATATTGGCATATGTTGTTGACTTTATACCTGACATGACATATATATAAAAGTATTGTTGTTGTGTATAATGATACAATAGAATGTTGAATCATGTGTTGTTATAAAGTTGTCTTTCAGTAATAAAGTATTTTTTGTTGTCAGTGAAGTTGTCTTTCAAAAGATAAAACCAACTCATGAGATATATAGGTCCTAGTAATGACAAGTCCTAAAATAATTTCCAAATATTCTTTAAAATGCAAATGAAGAATAGGACAGTGTTCAAAACATATAGTTAATTGGAAAAAAAATGCAAGTTATAAAAGATATGCAACTCCAATCCAATGCAAGAACATTAAGTCAAAACCAGATGCACGTGTCGATATCTGTCCGCCCATAGTGTGATCTAAGCTATTAGCAATTTATTTGGCTTATAAATTATAATAATAATTGTTGATAAAACATGCAAGCCTATGATGTTTCAGGATTCTAAATCCATTACACAAAAGTGCAAATGAAATACAATTTGACTTGTGGAAAACATTCGTTAATTACGAAGTGGGTTGAACAGTCACTCAGCTTGCATCAGGTGATGGCCTATAAATAATGAGAACACATTTTGAAAGTGGGGCAGAAATCTCTAAGTAATTGAACAGAAAGCACAAAATCAGATAAAGCAATAATCATAATTTATGTGTAAAATAAAGGATACAAACATGTTTAGCCAAGCGAACTGGTTATGAATATTCAACGTTTATAAATGTTATGCTTGTTTTAAGAACATCAGGAGGATGCAGTAAAATGCTCCTTGAGTAAGAGTGAACTTTCCAAAAGGTAGTCAGTTAATTAGTCTATCAAGGAATGATTTATATGTTGTAAAACATATTAAAAATCAAAGAACAGGGAGTGTTGCTCCTGTACCACTTTCAACTTATTTTTTTCTAAACAAACAAAAGCTAAAGTTCTTCCATATTGATGTGTGTTAAAAGGAATTAGTGTGACCGTTAACAATAAGAAAGTTATGAAATATTTGCTAATATTTTGTTTGAGATAGAACAGTTTGAGCTGGAGACAACAGGAGCAAGAAGTAAAAGGTCTACCACTTGAGCTATAGAGACAAGAATTGCTAGCCAAAACTTGGTATTCAGATTCTGAAATTCAGTTTTAAGACTAGTAGGTTGTAATGGTGTGGAACAACTTAAAATAGCATTAAGTCTTAGATTTACAAAGGAGTTTGATTTCCAGCTCACCCTGCATTGGAAAAAACCTACCCATAAAGCCAATGCCAACAAATGCAAAGCTATTTTATACTGTAGACCAATTTCTTAGGATACCTGGGAAAATTTTATGGCTCTTTTTCATGTATGTTGACTGCTAATGAGATTCCTCCAAGGCAGTTTAAAATAAGAAGACTATATCTGAAAGAATGATGATTGGTATATTACTTCAAGTATTTCTAGAATAATTCAGTATTTTCAATAAATAATAATGAAATTTACACCTTTGGCAATGTCTGTGATTTCCATTTATTGTCTTTAATATAACTAATTCCAGATGCGATTGAAATGACAGAAATAAAGATGTTATGTAGATAATACTGAAAATAGCTACACAGAAGAATATGCTGTATCATTACTTCTTTTCCTTGTGCTAAGTGGTTCTTTAATACCACTGACAAGTCTTCCTGAAAATACTACTCTTCTTCTGGATTTAAGGGGGGAATTAGGAAGGGGAACACAGGACATAGCAATCCATTGAAATAGCATCTTAAATAAACAAACAAATGCCTAGATTTAGAGTTGCTTTTCTTTAAAAAATATATTTACTGTGGATTTTAGCATTGAATGGCGTAGCCTTCAGCTTAATTTATTTTTCTCTGTGTAATTATATATACAGACAGCCATTCACAAGGGTGTAAATGAATGACACTCATTATAAGAAGCAATTTAATCCACATATATGCTTTTACTGAAATTAAGGAACTGAATTGTAGTGGTATACCTTTTTTTCCCCCTCTTGTCTTCCCACCCAAGTCTTGGGTGAAAAAATATAAGAAAAAACCAAAGCTTAAGAATATGAGGAAACACCTGGTGGATCAAATCAAAGATTCTAGTTCAAGATGTGTTTTCAGCAGGGGTCATTTCTGTCTCAGAGAAAGAAGAGACTCAAATGGGAAAAAAGGAAAAAGTTGTGATCTTTGTGCGTCATAGATGGTTAAAGGACTTCCTGAGCTGAAGATTGCACCTACATCATACTTAACAGCTACTGATGAACATGCTTTCCATGAGCATGTCTATTCTTGTCTTAAACACTTTTATATCATTCACATCTATTAGTTAAAGTGGTGGCTGGATACATGGGGAAGGCGATTAGAGGACAGACAGTACTATTTCAGCTGTATCTGCTCTGAAAGCATTAGCTGTAATGTTACTTGAATGCCTGCAATTTCAGATTATGTAGTTCTACCTGACACCTGATATGAACAACATTTTT
The DNA here is from genome assembly GCF_023638135.1 of Falco biarmicus. Classification (NCBI taxonomy): domain Eukaryota; kingdom Metazoa; phylum Chordata; class Aves; order Falconiformes; family Falconidae; genus Falco; species Falco biarmicus. The sequence continues at coordinate 3,852,365 of NC_079311.1, read as the reverse complement.
ATGGCAAATGATGAAAATAGTAAAAATATAAGGCTCTGAAGTTGATAAGAAATATCACAACCCCCTTCCCAAGGAAATTAAATTGACATTTTTCCCCAAAAATGCAGTTAGTCATACGTTTTTATTTAAATCTGCAAATTTACTTCCAATTATTTGGAGAAGTGAGAATCTGAATCAAATATGGCTTTAAAATTAAATTTCTTAACTTTGGTATATTTTAACAGTTGCACAAAACTTGAAAGGAAATAGACTAACATGAAATTCAACAAACAGAGTTAGTAAACAAGATAAGATTTATTTCCCAATTAATATAATTGGAAAATACTGAGAATGTATATCTTAAAAAGCATAAAATAGAGTTTTGGTTTAGTAAATCCATAATAGCATTTTAATGATGAATGCATTAATTTATTTTAGGGGTTTTGTTTGCTTAGTTGGTTGGTTTTGTTAATTTTTTGGGGTTTTGTAGGCTTGGAGATATGTAGGAAAAGACCTTTACAAGTCAGTGAATAAAATGTTAGATGATACTGACAGCTCAGATAGATCAGAAGTAGCAAACATTCCACATACCAAGTCCATATGAAATCCCATGTCTTTTCCAGTCTCATTTGGTAATTTGAACCTCTGATATACCTACTTAATACATGAAGTAGTTTGTAAAAAAGAATTAAAATAAAAAAATCAGAGTCAATCAGAAGGTTTTGATCTTCTACTTTAATCTATCCGTCTTGCTCATTTTGTTTGTAATAGTGATCTTTTGAAGTAGAATTGGTTTTGGAATCACTTAAAGATTCCAACAACAAGAAAACTTTACTTGGAATTTTTTACAGCCAGACACTAACCACACCTACAATGTGTGGACTGCTATCGTTGGCAATGACAAAACAGGATAATTACAGTTAATAGGTTATTTTGCTGAATAAACTGATGTACAGGCTGAATACTCAAAACAGAATTAAGAAGCCCTCTCCACTAAAGGTCTTGTTGAAGATAAGTGGATAATGAAAGACATTACGTGTGAAACATAGCAGCAGACAGTATAAAAGTGATCTATTTGTGCTGTTCAGTGCTGTTGCTCCCCAAGCATTTTAGAAGTTGTGATGCAAAGAATTCTCCATCTTTGTCTTGAAGAATGAGTGTCAAGTATCTAACATTGTCTGATTATAATATATTAATTTTTATAATGGGAAATCAGTGAGTTTACTCTTTAGGATTGGAGATTCAACAGAAAATATGAAGAACGTTTAAGGGAACAGTTAAAGAAATGTAAGGTTTCATTGATATTACCCCACACTAAAAAGAAGGAAATCACTTGTTTTATTTTATTGCTGTCTCAACTACTCCTATAATAAAGAGGAAAAAAAAAAAAAGAAAAAAAAAAGAAACCCAAGACTTTGCAGATTGGTATCTTTTGTTCAGAAGTATGTTTCAATTTCTACTATGCTGCAATTGCAGTATTTTAGATCACAGCAAGAGAGGTCTGAGATGCAATATTCTCTCATCTTCAGCTACATATGCAGAAGAGCTTAAAGGAAAAAAATAATCACAGTGTCTTAACTTACAATTTATTCAGTCACAATGTGAGACTCCAAAACATATAATTATGACATATTCAGACCATAACCCAAAAGCCCAAAATGTAATGGGCTGTGCTACACTGAGGCAAGGAAACTGGCTTATAAACAGACCCAAATACCCACACCGTGGTTTTTTTGTTGTTGTTGTTTTGTTTGTGTTTGGTTTTGGTTTTTTTTGTTGTTTTGTTTTGGTTGGTTTTTTTTTTTTTTATGATGAAAACAGCAAAGAATACCAAAACAATCTTTTGTTTTCAATTTATTTGTTTATATTTGGGGATAGTCTTGCAAAATGCTTTTATAGTAACACTTCATTTTATTTAACTGCAGGCTCTGAAGCTCTATCCTGCTCCTGAAATGTGTTAAGTAACTCTCATTTCTCTTTGAAGGCAATGTTTAATGCTTTCACCACAGAGGATACAGGTTAGAGATTTAGAGTCAGTCTTTGAAAAGTAAATGTATGTTGTGAAACGTTTAACAGCTTTCAGGTCCTGACTTTTAAAAGTGGGCTGTCTGAAGTGGTTTTCTTCGCTATTAGCATTATGACTGTGACCATTGGGGAATATCTTAACTATATGTATCAGATGTACTGCCTAGGAAATCTAATGGTTTTCTCTGTCCATGAAAAATAAGCAGTGTAACATGGTAGCCTCTTAGGGCTGAGAATAAGTCTGCATAAATGAGATAAAAGGGCTGTGGGAGTCAAGAACCAAGAAAACCATCAAAATGTACCTCCAAAATAATAGTTATATTTAGAGGGAGGCATGTGTTTACATAATGCAATAAAGAAAGGCCAGTATCTTCTTTTTTTTTTTCTTTCCTTCCCTGCCACCCCCCACCCCCCCACCCCCCACCATCCCTCCTCCCGTATAGCAGATTATTACAAACGGGAACAGGGACAATATTTTGGCTTGGGGGTTTTGTTGCTCATTTTTCCCTTTTAATGTCTATAGCCTATTAGTTAAAAGTCTGTAAAAGAAAGAGGTTGGAATGTTGAGAATTATGCTGTGTTTGTTCAGGAATTCATACAGCAGCATTTTAGCACAAAGGTGTTTACAAGTTTATTTTAAAAGATGTCGAAGAGTAATTGAAAAGTAAATGCAGAAAAATTACTAGATCCACTGCTAGATTATTTTATGAAATTTTGACATGAAGGATTTGTCTACTATGATTTACAATATCAGTTCAAATAATTTCCTGTGTTTTCTGTTTTGAGGCTTCAGTTGTCCAGTCTGGCAATTACTCTACATCTCCATAAAAGCACGATTCAGAACAAAATAGCTTGGATAACTTACACTAGCTTTGATTTTAGAATCACATCCAATGTAGCACCTGGAATAACCATCTTTTGGGAACTGCTGTTTCTAGAAATGATGATGAAGTGAAAAAAAAACTTATTTTTTATGTCTGCAATCCATGGAGCACTCTACATAGTTAATTTGAATATTACAGTACTTAAATATGATATGATATGACGTGGGTTGATTTTAATATTTTCTAGCAAAATCTTTTCACTTCAGATTTTAACTGAACTAAAAGGCATCCACAAAGAAAGACATGTTTTGAGTAATTTACCATTTAAAAATTGGAGACATTTCAATGTTGTAAAAATAATCTTTTTCAGGCTTGAAGAGAAAAAGGTTTATTTTTCTCATGTAAATATAAAAAAACCCCAAGATTATTTAAACTATATATACAAAATTAACACCAACATATTTTAACAGATTAAAACTACCTTCTTCCAATTCTGAAGTTATAAAACTGTTCATGATCTGAATTGCCAAGATTGGAGAAACTCAGAACACTGAGTTTTGAAGGACAGATATTTTTTTGTTAGATTTGCCTGTGAGGCAAAGGATCTAGGAAGAATCAGTGTCATTGTATTAGCTCCTTATCTTCTGAACAAGACAGATTTAACTCTGAATGGTGAGTGGAGTGAAGCGAAACTTGGAAAAGAAAATTGTGTTTTTATAGACATGGTGTGGTTTTCTTGTTTAAAGTGTGAGCCAGTTGTCCCAGAGAAACTACAGGCAATCCCTGCAGTGTTTGACAATTCAGACAGAAAATCACGTTAACATAGTGCAGAAATTCCTCAATTTATTCATAAGGACTCTGTGCTTATATGTGTAAACCTCTACCTCTTAAAGGACGTCCCAACTTTGAAATAAAGATTATGATAAATATACACTGAGGAGGCAAAAGAAAAATAATTGCAGGGGTTATTCACTTCTGTAATAAGCATTTAAAGAATTATGCACAACAGAGGTAATATAACTCTTCTGAGATCCTGACTGTAATGCTTTTCTATTCAGCAGCAGCACTAGAGTAGCATCTTAGCAATGTTTACCTGCCTGACATGTGAGGAAATCTGGATTTTGTGGTCCAAGCTAGTCTCTACACCTCCTAAATTTAAACAGGGTGGCTCTTGTAGCAGCATGCCCACAAACCCTTGAAAAGATAAGTCAAAATAGCTCTTGAAACATTAACAAAAAAAAAAAAAAAAGAGAGGAAAAAAAAAAAGACAGGTCAAACTATTGTTAAGGATTTGTGGGTGGTAAGGCTCTTGATCTGCTTCAAATATTCATATATATCCTGGTGGGAGTCTGATATAGGCCACCCAATCAGGATGAAGAGACAGATCAAACATTCCACAGGCAGCTGGGAGAAGTCTCAAGATCGCTAGCCCTTGTTCTCATGAGGGACTTCACCCTGCCAGATGTCTGCTGGAGATACAACACAGCGGAGAGGAAACAGCCTAGGAGGTTCCTGGAGTGTGTGGAAGAGACCTTCCTGACCCAGCTGGTCACTGCGCCAGCCAGGGGAGATGTCCTTCTGGACCTGCAGCTTACAAACAGGGAAGGACTGGTGGGGGATGTGGTGGCTGGATGCTGTCTTGGGTACAGAGATCACAAAATGATAGGGGTTTTGATTCTCCGAGAATTAAGGAGGGGGGATCAGCATATCTGCTACCTTGGACTTCCAGAGGGCCGACTCTGGCCTGTTTAGGAGCCTGGTTGACAGAGTCCCTTGGGAGATGGTTCTGAAGGGCCAAGGCTCCGCGAAGGCTAGACATCCTTCAAGAAAGTAGCCATAAAGGCATGGGAGCAGGCCATCCCCATGTGCCGAAGGGCGAGCCAGGGGGGGAGAAGACCAGCCTGGCTGAGCAGACAGCTTGGTTGGATCTCAGGGAAAACAGGAGGGTTTATCACCTCTGGAAGGAGGGGAGGCAACTCTGGAGGACTATAAGGGCATCACAAGGTTATGCAGGGTGAAGGTTAGAGAAGCAAAAGCACAGCTACAACCCGGGCTGGGCACTGCCATAAAAGATAAAAAAAAAAATGTGTTTACAAATACACTAAAAGCGAAGGGAGGGCCAAGGAAAAGCTGCATCCTTTGTTGGATGCAGCAGGGAATGTTGCCACAAAGGACAAAGAAAAAGCTGAGGTACTTGACGCTTTCCTTGGTTCAGCCTTTAATAGCAAGAGCAGCTTCCCTCTGGGTGCTCATCCCCCTGAGCTGGAAGAGAGGGACAAGTGTCCACAGCCCAGGAAGAATTGGTTAGTTTCATTAACTGCTGCTCCACTTCGATATGCACCAGTCAGTAAGGGCAGATGGGATCCACGCGAGGGCACTGAGGGAGCTGGCAGAGGAGCTCCCGGGCCACTCTCCATCGCTGATCATCAGCCCTGGCTCACCGGGGAGGTCCCAGCAGGGTGGGGGCCGAGGCCCCCGGTAGGAGGCCCGAGGAGGCCGAGTGCCGGGCCCTGCCCCTGGGTCACAGCAGCCCCAGGCAGCGCTGCAGGCCTGGGCCAGGGGGCTGGGAAGGGCCGGGGGAAAAGGGCCTGGGGGGGCTGGGCAGCAGCCGGCTGGGCGTGAGCCCCCGGCGTGCCCAGGTGGCCAAGGCGGCCAGCAGCGCCCTGGCCGGTGTCAGCAGCAGCGTGGCCAGCAGGGCCAGGCAGTGCCCGTCCCCCTGCGCGGGGCACTGGTGCGGCCGCCCCTCGGGCCCTGGGCTCAGGGCTGGGCCCCTCGCTGCAGGAGGGACGCGGAGGGGCTGGAGCGTGTCCAGGGACGGGCAGGGGGCTGGGGCAGGGGCTGGGGCACCAGGCCTGGGGGGGCGGCTGGGGGGCTGGGGGGGGCAGCCTGGGCAGGAGGGGGCTCAGGGGGGGCCTGGTCGCTCCCTACAGCTGCCTGGCAGGGGCTGCGGGCAGCGGGGGTCGGGCTCTGCTCCCGGAGAACAAGTGACAGGGCGAGAGGAAACGGCCCCAAGCTGCACGGGGGGGTTAGCTCGGGTAGCGGGGAAACGTCTTCCCTGCAGGGGTGGTCAGGCCCTGGAACAGGCTGCCCAGGAGGGAATCAGCATCCCTGAGGATATTTATAAAGCTCATAGATGTGGTGCTCAGGGACATGGTTTAGTGGTGGACTGGCAGTGCTGGATTATAGGTTGGACTTGATGATCTCATAGGTCTTTTGCAACCTAAATGATTCTATGAGTCCATGCATGTATGTGTCTATGAATCTCAGTCATGTGGAGTTACTAAGTAAAAGCTACAACAAAGGAGATAACAACAATAACTGCACTTAAGTTTTAATGGAAATGATTTTTTTTCTGAGTGTCATGTCCTTCTTAACTCCTTGTTATGCAGTGTAATTGCACTAATAACAATGAATTCATTTAAATTTAATTTGGATGTCATAGATACAGCCCTAAGAGTTCTATTGTCATGCAGAGCTTATTTAATGTAGCACTAAATTAGAGAGTTACCAGCTTTAGTCACTCATTAATACTCTACTGCATTTATTAAAACTGAAGAGCCGGTCTCCAGGGAAGCCCAATAATCACAATAGTGATAAGAGGTGGGCTGCTGCGTGGTTGTATCCTTAATGCTCCAAAGTTTCCCTCAAAATGACTTTAGGGGTTGGCTAGCAAAGGACCAGCTGGGCTGTGCTAGTCATTTTGTTTCCTACAGAGTTTTGGCGACGAAGATTATATGCAAGAATATGAGACCTTGCTTCCCAGTGTTTTGCTGTCTCAAGAAGAGCATGACAGTATGGTCATGGGGCTATGCTTTGAAAGCCTGAGGCAGAGAAGTAAGAGAAAGTTGCATGCAATGGGAAGAAAATAATTTTACAAAGAATGTCCCTGTTTAAAAAAGGTCTGATTGAGATGTCTGCAGGGGACAGAAATTACATTAATGGAAGAGTTTGTGTGTACCAAATTCTTCCTTCAGGTTTAAACCAGTTTGGACTGTAAAATCTTTCTCAGTTTCCCCAAATAAATATTTTTTTTCCCTAAAGTACTTTTATTCCTGTTTCAAGATTCCTTTAACATGTGATTTAAAAATATCTAAATGAAAACTTATTTCAAAAAAAATCTAAAAAAGGGAGTCAATATTAAAAAAATAACTGGAAATACTTTCATGTAGCCTTGATTGTGTTTCCTAAGTCTAATTTAAAATTCTTGTGAAATCACATAAGACAACAACATACTTGTATTGGGTCTGGCTGAGGTGCAGTTACTTTTCCCCACAGCAGCCCTCGCAGTGCTGTGCTTTGTATTGATGCCTAGAAAGGTGGTGGTAACACACCAGTGGTTTTGGGGTTTTTTTTTTGTTATTTATGATGTTTGTCTTCTGGAACAACCATTAAGGGTACTGAAGCCCTGCTTCCTGGGAAGTGACTGGACATTGCCTGCTGATGGGAAGTAGAGGACAACATCTTTTGTTTTCCTTTGCTTCCGTGTGCAACCTTTGCTATTTCTTTATTAATCTGCCTTTATCTTGCCCCTTGTGGGTTTTTTTCATCTTACTTTCTTCCACTGTGTCCTGCTGAGTTGAGGAGTGATCAAGTGGCTTGATGGGCACCTAGCATTCAGCCAAGGTCAAACCACCACAGTACTCTTCAAGTTTCTAGAACAGCATATTCTGATGGGACGAAGTTCTCCTGAAGTTTCTTTGACCAGCTCCGGCTCTGGCATATTTGGGTGGATGATTGCTATGAAGACTGATAATCCAAGCCATGAATTGGAATTCACCTTGACTGTTAGAAACCTGTTAATTGTTATTTAACTACAGTGGTAGTGTCGTTATAGAACCCCATGAATAATTTCCTACATAGTCATGATAAAAAAAATGACCAAGCTAGCAATTTTAAGAAGCTGTGTAGGAAGTTCAACAATTTCCTTCTGCAGTTAGAGATAATTTTTTTCTCCCAGCAGATGAGTTATTGGCATTCTATGGTATTTATAATGTGTAACAGATAGTATGTCCATGTAGTTCTTTTTATATGTAATTTACATGGTCACTCCTATAATTTTTAGTTTAATAACATTAAACCAATTAACTATAAAACTAGTAAGAATTGTGCACACTAATGAGTTGTTAGTGGAATTGAATTTGCTTACATTCTCAGTATATTTGGCCCATTATTACCAGGAGTCCAAGTAAGTTCTTTGTTACCTTACCTTTAAGTTCTGATTAGTCCAAATTCTAGTATGCACTTGCTCTGCTAATCACAGAGTGGTTGGGGTTGGAAGGGACCTCTGGAGATCACCCAGTCCAACCCCTGCTGAAGCAGGTCACCTACAGCAGGTTGCACAGGATCACGTCCAGGTGGGTTTTGAATGTCCCCAGAGAAGGAGCCTGCACGGCCTCTCTGGGCAGCCTGTGCCAGCGCTCTGCCAGCCTCAAGGTCAAATTCTTCCTCATATTCAGGTGGAACTGCCTGGGCTGCAGTTTGTGCCCGTTGCCCCTTGTCCTGTTGCTGGGCACCACTGAAAAGAGACTGGCCCCGTCCTCTTAACACTCACCCTGAATATATTAATGCTTACTGTAAAGCTCTGAACGTCATAGTAGAAGAAGAAATTTCTAGTAACCTGAACTGAGTTGGCTGCTTAAATTATTTACTTCTGTATTTCCCCTTTACTTCTTTTAATCCTGGCTCATAAGTGCTTACTAAAAGTTTTAATTTCTAAACTTCAGACATTTCAGCTGGTTGCAAAGTTAATCCAGAAATAGTAGTTATCACTCATGCTTACACATGAACCTTGAAAACTATGCACATTTCATTCTATGACAGCAAATCTTTCCCAATTTTTTTTCCTTTTTTCTTAACATAATTTTAACATTAATAATTTAATGCTTGACACTTCCATTTCCTTTACAGTACATTCACTTCTGAAGTCAGCAGGTGCTAAGAGCTTTAAAGGAATCAATTAGGTTTCATAGCATCAAGATTTTAAATATAATGAAATTGGCTTGTTAAAAGTAATACTTAAATATATTGAGTTGTTAACATATATGTGTAATTGCCAAATATGCATATAAGTGTTAAAAATTCATTGCTTGGGGGATGTTGATCTTCAGACTTTTTTACTTGCACCAGATCCGAACCTAGCCCATTGCTTTAGAATTTGCTGTCTTTTCTCTGCATATTACAAGCTCATTCTTTTCTTGAATTTCAGCCTTTATGACGTTTCCTGGTTTGTTGGTGTTTCTTTGTTGTTGCCCAGGGTGGCACTGATGTTTGTGGTTTTTTGTTGTTTTGGGGTTGGGTTTTTTTGGTGTCTTTTAAATATGGTCTTAAATACCAACAGATGTGCTTGACGCAGGAGATTGACCTGGAAGACTACTGGCTGCTAAAGATACGTACTGTGTGCCTGATGAGGAACTGTAATGTTAACTAGAAGGCTATAAATCCCTGCTGAGGTTACTTCCAGAATCCTTATCAGCTAGTACTGCCAAAATGCTTAATTTCATTCCTCCTTTCTGGTTTCTGTTATGTACATCCAATCAGATTATTCTCCTTCTTATAAAATTAAACTTGTATTATGACAATGCATGCATAGTCTGTTGCACCTAGACTCAAATTTGCAATAAACCCAGGATCTTTCTCTTCCAGTTCTTGCTGTAACCATGGCAAGTTGCCTTGGCAGAAGGTCAGGAATTCATTAATGACATACAAACATAGAGGTGGCTGCTGACAATTTGAAGGAAATGGACTTTTGATCTGGTTTTAAACTTTATAACCATGTAAACTTTCCCTCCTGTTTTCTTGAAAGTGACATTTTGTATTCGGTAGTTGTTGGTTACCACCAGCTGTTTTCAAGAGTTCTGACCAAGTTGTGAAATGTCCTGTCTTTTTTCAGTGCTTATAATACAGCTGGCTCTTTTTCTTACTCCTCAAGGTTTTCTATTTTGTGTGCTACTGCTAGTAATGCAATTGAGGTAATTCAAACTTTTTGGGCAAGCAACCAAAAAAAATATCTGCTTAGCTAGAATACCAATTAGGTCGACTGTTTCTTAACTCATTCATCTTGCCATCCACATGTTTGTTGCTTTGGGTATCTGTTTTGGAAATTAAACATGTAAGATGACCATTCAAAACTTTAAATGGTTTTGTAGAATATTTGCTGCTCAATAAAACAGGGTCAGGTCTGGTTTCTGGCCTGGGACCAAGAGGCACAGCCTGATGAAATGTAGGTGAAAAGCAAAATAATGCCAAAGTTTCTCCCTCTACCTGTATTACTTATAGGTATAGAAATAGCCTTGGAGCAGGATCAATTTGGCCAGCTGTAGACATTTGTATTCTAGACATCTGAACCTTGCCGAGTCTGTAGTAAAACAGTTGAAATTGTCTCATTCTAAAGCTGAGAAGTTGACCAAATGAATGTGCTAATTTTTCTCTGTTGATTATGGAAGGAGCCACAGTTCAGGTAAACACATCTTACATTGTAACTTGCATAGTTAAACTGGTGGAGTAAATTTCTTTTAAATATGTCTATTTAAATAGCCACTTTTCAATGTGAAAGTGGAATGAATTATTTTTTGCAGTCTGAAGTAGCAATTTAACCATATTAAATGGCATATTTCACTTCAACACAGAAATAAAGCTTTAGTAAGAAATTCCATTCTTCTGATTTCATGATCCACTTATAGTTATTAAAACTCCAAGGATGCAGAAACCTTTTTCGGTTTTGTTTTACCATTTAGTCATTGAGGAATACACACTGCTAAATGTTTTGCTTACCGTGTTTACCAACCTTTATTACCAACCTATAAATCTTTGGAAATAATAGCTCAAAAAGAAAAAATCACCAAAATAAAATCTTGAAGTCGTATGCGATTAAAAGAACAAAAAAAGTGTGCAAAGTTTTTTATCCTAATCTTGTATTGTGATTTTTCCTTTCTCTTAGCTCACACTCATCACTGAAGTCTTACTTAGGTAAATCCTCAGCCAGATTGAAGGAGGATTAGTTGAATGGCATCAGTGACCACAGCTGTTTTGCTGGCTTCCATTTGTCTCTCCTGACAGGTATGTAACTTTCCAATATAAAGGATCAATGCTGTTTGTTCTCTCTCATGAGTTGTTTTGGTTTTCATTTTCAATCAGTGGCTATACACGTTCACAAACAATGAAGAAAAGTGGCAGTGAAATAAGAAGATGTACAACAGCTTGATAGTTTCGTCTGTTAAAGTACCCCATCTTTCTGTAGGTGTCGTCAGGAGGTATATTGTCATCTTACTAACTCTGTGAAGCCCCTTTTCTGTCTTCCATCACAAAAACGTGAGGGGGCAGAAGGGGGTCCTACTCGTGGTTGTCTTTCCAGCTATAGTAACAGACTATTTGGGAGTAGGCTTCATCAAAGCACTGTTGTGTGTACAGCACTTTCCCCAGTAGCCTCGTGCCTGCCAAGTACCATTTCATCACAGCAAAATACTTGGATCAACAGGATCATTACTTTGGACAGAGAGAGTAAAGCTACAGGTAAAAAGAGAAAACACATCTTGACAAATATCGGTAGCACTTCTAATCCCCAGATACTGTGCCCTGAGTGATGGATCGATGTTCATATGGCAATAAACTAGCCTGTTTCCAGCCATTGGCAGCAGCCTACCTCTTAGCATTTTCTTTCAGTCTTTTAATTCCCCCTGGGTAGATTACTGGAACTTAGGAAAAACTGTGTATTAAATGCATGTATGTCAGTTAACAGGGAAACCAAGAAAGTGACTGACAAGCTTATTTCTCACCACCTCCATGCTCCAAAGAGCTTCTTGTGCCCTTTTACACATGTTAAATTTCTGCTTAAATTAGTCTCAGAAGGGGACAGACTCTGTAGGTCATTAGTGGTACTATACTTGTTAACAGAAAGGTGGGGACCAGTAATACTATATTGGTATTTCTGTCTCAACAGAAATTACTGCTGCGTACAATTCCTATGTAGGAAGGCATCTAAAACAAGTAGGGTTTTTTTCATTATTTTAATGATTTGTCATATAAAGTAAATAGGAAGTTAAAGGGTGGGTGGGGTGGGTGGGAATTATGTCAGAAAAATGCATTCAGATGTATTTATTTTTAAAGAAATATACCTAGACACTGTTTTGGAGCTAATGAGAGGGGGTTTAGGTTAAACAAATTTATTCATTTTGATAGAAAAAAATGATTTAATAGATATTAAATTTTGGTCCATTGATTGACAGAGAGCTGAAACCTTATTTTATTGATCACACAGGTAGTTAGAAGTATGCATAAAATCAATATAAAAGACATGTGCAAACCTGGCTTTCCTATAAAGTCATCAGATTGTGAATTTTAGTATCAGTAACTTACATCCTACCAATATAGTATGTGAAGGTATTACCCTACCATTTTAACATGAAAGAATTTTGAAATGTGTGATCTGTAGTTGGCTGAAGAAGCCGCTGAAAAAAGTTAAACAAGGTTGAAAAGTTTTGTTTCTCTTTGACCTTACTCCAATAGGATGTTCAAAGAAAACTCCGTGAAAAAAAAACCCAAACCAACCAAACAGGTGGTGACTATAATTGAGGAGTATCTGCTTCTAATGCTAGCTTCTTCCCACAGCTCTTGTCATATGTTTCCATGCTGAGCTGTAGTGAATACATGTGATCATGCTGGTTGCAAATAAGCATAATGCTCCATCATTGGTGCTACAGCAGAACTGCAAATGTGTCAGGCCCCACAGACTAGCTGCTCAGTAGCAATGCAGAGGAGATCTATTGTTTTACGTGCAGTTTCTTATGATGGAGTTATCAGTTAAATAACAAAAGGACCTTTGTTCTTTGTCATTAATCCCACTGTCTGTCATACTACATAGCAATGCAGAAAATAGTTGTATCAACTCTGTGGAAACTGGAGGGAAGAAAAAAATCCTACCCGATGATAAATCATATCAAAATAAAAATAAGAGTAACATCTCCATGCTTGTATTATGTTTAATTTTCTCCATGAATACTTCCTTGTAGAGGGTAGTTGTTTCAGTGAATTTCTACGCTGGCTTACACTCCTGAGTAAAGTGGGTTTAAACAATTTAGAGAGGTCTAGTGGAAATATCTTTAGAAACATCTAATAGAAAAGAGTAGCCTATATACCTGTACTAAAACCTGTTCAAGCAGTAGGAGTCCTTTCCGCCTGTTAAAAGGGGAGTGAACCGAGCCTGGACCTCTTGGAGGTCACAGACTTGAATACAGGAGAAATTTCTTCATCTTCTCAGAGCTAGGCAGCAGAAGGTGGGGGAAAAAGGGAAAGCCTTCTGGTTTTTTCTTCTTTTCTGTTGCATCCAGAAATGAGAGAGTGGAAACAGTTGACAGTCATGAAGCTTCTGTGAAGCCAGCATCTTTGCTGTGAGAATTGTTTTTATTACAGAATGTTCTTCATGAGAAAAATACAACAAAGAAGAAACTACTTCCACAGCCTACTGAGGTGAAAGCACTTAAAGACATGATTTAGCCTTTGTCACACAGGAAAAGCTGAGAAGAAGTCAACATGGAGCATTTTTTGTGTACAGTCATTACATATATATTGTTGTGCATAGGTTCATTTTTAATATAAACACTTTGCCTTAGCGCAAAATTAGCAACACCATTCAACTCTACTTAGGCGAATTTAGGGGTTTATAATGCACATTCTAATATATTATTTAGTGTGCTTTGCTGTTGAAAAGCTTCATCATCAACCAGTGAAGACATAGATATGTCTTTTGGATAACATGAAAGTAAATTCTGCAAAATATGCCTATTCTTCCATAATTTGTTGTGTTTTAGCAGTTTTAATTATGCTTACTGTGATAAATGTCTTGATCTGGACTTCATTTTTTTTTATACAGGGAAAAGATTTAGCTTAATTAAGCTCTTTTCACTGCAGTTACATGAAGAATTTAAGAAAAATGTATTTCTTCCATGTTTTTAAATGATTTGACTATTTTCCCTATGTTTTACATGCCCCTTGTATGCATTAATGTGCGTACTAACACCACCATTAAATGCCAGATTAACAAATACAAAACAAAACACCTAGTGGTTTTCCAGGCTTCTCCAAACTGCTCTAAGAAAACAGTATGGGAAAGGTGGTCTTTCCACGTGGTTGAAAGATATGGCAAGCCAAATGGAAATGATTTGCAAAGCAACCTGAACCACCTTTGCAGCAGGACTCCTTCATGGCTGTGGGATGAGGACAAAGTCTCTGCCCAACTGCCTGCTTCCTGTCACTCTTTTCTTTATCTGCAACATTACAAAAAGATAATATCAAACTGCTTCCAGATCTTACCCATGGCAGATGGAACAGTTCCTAATTCTGGTCCCAAATATATGGCAGCCACAGCACAGCTGTATTTCCGAAACTGTCTGTAAATCTGTCATGTCTTTCTGACTTGCTGTTGACAATCTTCTTCTACCTGTCTTAGTACTGTTCAGTCATCTTTCCTCCGTCTTTTCATCTTAGTCCTTAAAGTAACTTCTGCCCCATATTGTTCCATTGTAAGGAACTGTTTCTTTTCTAATTGCCAGATGATATGACTTCCTTTTCTTCATCAACAAAGTCACACCTGATATGCAATAACATCAACTTTTCAGTCTTCATTAATGGTTCTCTACCACATATGGTTTTCTGTGGTTAAGTTAAAATAGCATAGAGGTTTTCTCACCTAATTCATACTATAAGCAAGTCCTTTAATAACATCAAGGGATACATAAAAATACAAATAATTTTCTTTCCACTTATGACACAGTTTCCTTAAATCCCTAATGTTTCTGAGTAATCCAAATATCTTCAGTAATACCAGGATGACTAATTTCAGAGGGTAATACAGGCACACGCATTCAGACACTCTTTATTACTTACTGCCTTAACCCTGAAGTCATTGCTGTTGAGAGCCAGACACTAACTCCTCCTCATCAAAAATTTAAACCATGCCTCAAGCAGGACCTGAAACACAGGGCACAGAAGGTCAGTGAAGCAGAAAGTACGGTACACTGAACTGCTGTGCTGACTCCAAGGAAAAGAAAGGTTTGGAAATGTGCAAAATTCATTAATTTCCACTTAAAATATTTAGCATTCACTCTAGAGGTGTAAGATTGACTGGGGAGAAATACTTTCCCTAAAGTTCATTCTGCTCAGGCTGAGATTTATTTTGATAGTTTCATCGTTCTGAAGCCTCACTGCTAAAAATACCTATGGAGAAGAAATACAGAGACAAAAAACCAACAAAAAACAACCCAGCACATTCCTGACCTGTCACATACTCTTGAGTTTTAAGTGCTGTGTTTTCCTATGGAAGTTAGCCATAAGCTCTCCTAAATGAGAATAAGATTTCTTGTAGTATTTACCTTTTGTGCAGGAGCATTACTTCATGACAAAATGTATATAACTCTTAATAATAGCTCATGTAAAACTTGTGACTGTTACATTCCTCTCCAGGTTTTGCATCCTGATGGAAGATATAGGGTAGTTTGTTTAAACAAAACCAAACTTGCAGTGCATAGTGACTACATATTTGTATATGGAAATTATGCACTGGTTATAAAAAAAATAATTATTAGTCACCATGGAAAATATAAGGATATTTATTTAACCTCTGTCTTTCTGTATGTAGCAGGTAACCGCTTGCCTGGCCTTGCCTTGCCTTGCCTTTGCCTTGCCTTTTCTCTAGATGTCATGCTATAATACTTGGTAAGTTAGCAACAAATACTACATCAAAGCATGGTATAAGACTAGCAATTCGCATGAACCTTCTTGTAACTTTTCTTTGCACAGTATGTAGGCTCTCTAATACACAGCGATAGCTAATTTTGCCTTATTTTTTTAAGTGAAACATCCCTCTTTGTCTTGCCCCCCTGGTGTTACTAAAGAAAACTCTTTTCTTTATTCCCCTTCCTATTTCCTTTTAAAAATCGTGTGTTAAAACTGTGGAGTTGATTAAACATTTATGGAAAAAAAAATCTGCAACATATGCTAAGGAAGTGTTGATATACAGAATTAAAAAGCAGCCACAGTTAGGAAACTGTCACCCTGTTCTTACTTAACCAGAAAGCAAATATATTAAAATGAGTTATTGATCTAAGACAACTTATTTCTAGGAAAGGAATTGCTTTGTATTACATGTGAGTATTCAGCATCTGGCCAGTTCTTTCTGAAAATACCTCTGCAATCTGTTTTCACTTATAAAATATGTTCCTTTATAAACACAAAGGGAACAAATCCCAATGTGATAATAAATTAGGAGCTATTGTTTCCTTATAGAATTTTTCATTTGTACTAAACAGACCAGATTTTTTTTTCAGTCTTCTGGTTGCTTTGCATTTTGCATGTTAACAGAGAAAAGAGATGTGAGGGCAGATGTTGGTGTGCTACCCCCTGCCTTCAGAGCAGATTGAATCTTCTTTTATCACCATTTTCAAGCTATTGTGTGTGGATATTTACTCTGAAATTTCCTTAGCAACACTGAAAAGTATGCTTTATGAGAGTTATTGGTGGGTGAAAATGTTGTTAAATAAATCTTGACACTTTTGCCTTTCTGCTTTATCTGTATGACATTTTATTAAAATAAGTGTAAGCATTGGTGCATTTTCCATATAGTCACAAAACAAACGTGTATAACCTAGCTTTAGATGTATCTTCCACTTGCATTAGTATTGAACACTTTCTTCACTGTACTATAACTGTCTTCTGTTTCCACCTCAAGTATACCTTCTACAAAAAGAAAGAAATTAAACCCTTGATCTTCCTGAGGATTATGTGCAATTTTAGATATTTTTAATAGTGCATGCAATGAAAATTACCTGCCTTCAAAGACCATCTCTTTATTGGTTGCGACGTGACTGCTTTGGAGGACTTTAAAGGTGGCAGGGACTGTAAGTCTGTCAGACTTCATTCAGTCCTCCTAGCTGGGGTTGTCCTGCTGCAGCACGTATATCACATGTATATTTCACAACGATAGTAACCTGCTTCAAAATTTCTTACAAAATACCTATAATTGCATGAGGAATACACCAGTGTCAAGTCACATGCTAAATTGCTCCACTTGTTAACTTTTGAGGAGGGTCCTCAAAAAATGTGCAAGAAGGTGATCAAAAACTCTTTGAATGTAATGTCTTTTTATTCTGTTTTCTTATAGAAAGTATTTCTTGTCATAATTAAAATGAAAATTAATTTTCTAATAATTTTATTGCTTATGGCTGTAAAAAATTCTCTACATAGTCTAAAGGACTACTTCTTCCAAAGTTCAAATTTTGAACAGAAAAGAAACATAAGCCCTTTAAATATTTTCTGTTTCTGTATTATAAGACAGTTAAATGGATCATATTTGCAGTCTTGTAATCCCTGACACTCTAAAAACTATCAAAAGTAATTAACATAAGTGACCTTTGCCATTCATAGACAAACCTAGAACCATTGCAAGGATATCAAAACAGAAATTCAGAGCTCTTTGCTAACACTTTGCTTTTTTCCTGCCTTGTATCCCCTGTTCTGGAGCTGAGTTGTTGTGCAACAGCCTGTTTAGCTTCTCCATATCTCAGATTACTCATCATTAGTAGAAAGTGCTGTTACAGTTATTATTATGACTCAATCTGAATTTTCTGTTTTCACTGAACACCTTCAGTTACCATTTAACTGAAAGAGAATTTACCGCTGCCTGATGTAAATTTTAATGTGTTTTGCAAATGCTAATTCATTTAGCTTTTGAATACATTTTGAAATGAGTCATCTTAGAAGTGCAACTCTAAAATTGTTAAGGCTCAACAGCAGGTCTTGAAATCAAGGTGATTTGAAAGTACATTTTTGTTGTATTTTGGCAATTAGCAAAGCCATTAGCATCAGGGTTAATTTGTATTATGTTTACATTTGTGGTTCCTCCTTCTAGAGATTCTACACATGAAAAAGTACAGACTTGTCTGTAGAAATTTAGAAACTGTAAGGTATAAATATTAAAGGAAGATTATTTTGTCTTATTAGAAGGACAATGACCTTGGCAGTGTGGTGTCATCCTAGGTTTTATGGACATTTTTACATAGGGTATAACTGTTTTTTTGGTATATGTCCTAGTGCTCTTTGCAAAATCAGAGTGATGATTCTTGAACCTTTTGGAAGTTGACTGAATTGTGTATTCACCAAAGATAAAATTTAGTGCTTGATAATAGGTGTCTGGTGTCACTCAGTGCCCTCCAGATCAGTCTAGCATAGTTACTTTCTCTTGTGTCACCAGCGCTAAAGTTCCTTACACCTGTCTCTCCTTTTATACCTTTCTTATTTTGCATCATTCTGTTTAATCCTTTTATCTGTCATACCAAATGCCATCCACCAGTAAAAGCTTCTTATGGCCTTTTCTTTCTCTACCAATCATATTTCATTCTGTATTTAAATTGCAAATGACAATCACAATGGATCATAAGATCATAATGTCACACTCCGTCATCTATATTTAAATTTTTTGAACAAATTTCTTTACTTTTCTCTTCAGGTTGTCTATCATGCTTGAAAAAGGCCTCCCTAAATGTTTGAAGAGTTACCTCTTTCTCTTATTCAAGGTCTCCTTAAATCTTTTTATCCCTAATGTATAAAAAAGGCTATTCAGTATTTAGGAAAGTTACCTCCTTTTTTCCATCCAATTATTAGGGTTTATCTATTCTTTCTTGTATTAGCAGTTAAACAGGGTGGGTGAAGTTTTGTTTTAGTTTTTTGGTTTGGTTTTTTTTTTTTTTTTTGTAGTTCCTGGCATGGAATGCCCATGTTAAGGGCAAAGAAACATACTGGGAGGAAACCACACCTCATCCTAACCTGGGCTGACACTGATATTTTCAAGCACCTGTGAGCTTCCCTTCTGTCAAAACACAAGTGTAATATTTGTAAAGCATAGCAGGATGTACCTGTTTAAGCGTTTTTTCCCTTTTGCCACTAATGGCAACAGGATTAATTTTTCATTATTTTCATCTTGACAAGTAAATGTCACTGTGCCTGGCAGAACCACGTCTGCAAAGAGGATAGCATCTACTTTTCTCAAACATTTTCTGCAGAGCTGTGGAGATATAAAGAGGATGTGTCACATTAATTAATTCTGTCAGCAGAAACTCTATGCTCATCTGAGGTCAGAATTTAGACCATTTATTTCCAATGTGTATTCATTTCAGGGACATAGGTGCTAAGCATTTTCATGAGCAAGACGGGGGAAGGAAGTAGCAAAAAAACTCACAAAGGTAACACAAGTACTACCTTTGGTATTGTGCAAGTCCAATAAAAAAAATCTGCAAGACATGAAGACTATAAATATGACTGAGCTCTGAGGATGGGCTAGTCAGCTGGAAAACAAGATGGTCTTTCCAATATAATATAGAATGCAAATTGCAGGATATTTGCACAACTGCAGATTTGAATAGCTTTATTTTCATCATATTTCTCAACCAGTAACATAAGTCCTAATGCAGTCACATTCATGAGAAAGTGCTAAAACATATCGTAAGGCCAAAAGCTAACTCTCAAGTTGATTTGCATTTCCATAGCATGCAAACCCAATGTTCTTACAGAGCTGCAAAATAGCATTATTGTAAATACTCCCTTGGTAGAAATGGAAATAATTTTACTTTCTTGATTTTTGATGAAACCAACATCTTGCTTTCATGTCACTGCAGCCTGAGCAAGCCTCAGAAATTCTTTTCTTTCTTTGGGTGAAAAGGGAAGTCACAATGAAGTCAAAATAATATTCATTGAATCAAAACTTGTAAGTAAAGAAGGTAAATAATAAAAACAAACATTGAAAGTAAAAATGCAGGTCAGAAGTGTTTCTTTATTTATTTTTTTCTTTCAAATTTATTCATAGTAACATTTTCATATCCTTCTCAATGGTGTCCCACAATACAGAGCCACCTGCCTGAGCTAAGAGTATAAAGATGTTTAGGGAATTTTACAGAGCAAGAGTAAAGCTAGAGTCTTTTATGGTTATAGCCTCCTAATAAAATAAAAAAACTGTTATGTGGAAATAACAGAATCTGAGTCTGTGATTATATATATATAAAAAAAAAGAACAAAAAGTTAGTAAGGTTTTTTTAGAAAAGAGGGCTCTGAGGAATCCAAATACTTTTGCAACAGTTGTACAAATGTTCAGGTTAGTGCTGGATAGTTCTAGTGATATGACTAAGAAAGCTGCAAGGAGTTTGTGTGGGCAAAAAACACTGTGTGATATTCAGGTGGGTCTCCTCCTTCACACAGTAGTCCAAGATGCAAAGCTGCTTACTGGTTTATGGGCTAGAACATATAAAATTATCCTAACTCTGTGATGGGGAAACTATTTCCAAACACATTAACAGTACTTGGGTTTTAAAAGTGGGAGAAGGCTTTGGTTGTTTAAAGATGCTGTCGTAGTAGTCCCTTGACTGATTCAAGACCCCATTACACTAATCCCCATGCAAACTTGGAAGTGGCCATAGAAATCTTAGAGCTTTGATGGATAATTGAAAAAAGGCTGAGAGGAAGTAAGGGTGGCAAGGTGGGATTTATCAGTTCATGCTTTGAATAACTATATTAACATACAGATCTGGTAACATATATACATCTGAGACAGTCAATGGACAGAAAAGGGGCATTTCTAGAGCACAATTAGTTTTATTCTAAAGTAGGTGCTTAAAATAGCTTAAATAAACTCCTGTTCCTCTCAGACAACTGTAAGACATCCAGATAACTAACTCAAATGTATCTGTATTATAGATGTCTGATATTAGCTGCAATGAAGAGATTTCGTACATAGTCATAGATAATACTAGAGCTTGTGCCAGGACCATACAACTTCTCCATCAACTATGCAACTGAGAAAGTGTTTTTTCCTATTTAAAGGTGATCTTTAGTAGTTTCAATTAAAATGTGAATACTTTCTATACTTCTTCTTTGCTTGACCAGACCCAGCTAGGCTGACTAGATTCTGAATATGTTGACACATATTTCTGCGTTCCTGGACTGATGACCTCTATAGTAACGGACAGAGTTTTCTGGCTGCACTACGCAACCTTTGCTCCTGTGTTAGCCATCAATACCATATGTTATAGCTGCAAAAAGGTATCAAGAAAATAAGCTTAGCCATTTTTCAACGTGCTGTCCCATTGTAGGGTCTGGCTTTTCACTATTTTTCACATTTTTTGAGAGCACAATCTGACTCATAATGCATGATGTCTCATAGCATAGAGTTATCTTTTGTTTTAATTCAAATTCTGTCACATTCTAGCCCCCAGAACTGAGTAGTTTTAAGTCACTGGGAGTAGTTAATTCCAGCTAAAGAAAAATGGAGACAAAACCAGCAGGGAAATGTAACTTAATAAAGTAATAAATAATGTAATAATAAATAACCTATATAGCAGTAGATTGAGTCTCCCATACACACTATAAATTTGTTAATCCTTTAAAAACTGTCTTACATTTCGAGGCTACACATGGATTCATATGGAGAAGGCCATGCATTTAAGGGAAATACAGGGGATGGTAAGTTCTGATGTGGTGATGTGTCTCTTTGCAAGGCACACTAATAGTCAGATAGAAGATTCCTTTTCCCAGGCTTTTTTCAGGATTAGTTTTACTGCTTCAGGAAGGCCTAGTTCGAATTAAATGAGCTAGTTTTTTATTAGACCTTAAAAAGAATATAAACCAGGACAGATTCTTTCTGGTTTTTTTCACCAATAAATTCAGCAGGCATGACAAGGTTTATTCAGGTACTGGTTAAGTAGATACTTCAAATATATTTTACTATGCTCATGTTTAATCCAATCATGGAGAATACGTAGGCAAAAATATATTTAAATGAGACTGCTTTTATAAGGACTCTGCCTCTGTACTGAAACCTACAGTTGTTCTATCAAGACTCTATGTAAAAATCTTAAAAGAAAAATATTAAGATTTTCTTTAAGGACTGATAGAAAATGTTACAGTATGGCCTTGATCCAAGATCTTCTTGATGACACTGGGAATGTCACAGAACCACAGCATCATGGAATAGTTGAGGTTGGAAGGTACTTCTGGAGGTCATTTGCTCCAAGCCTTCTGCTTGAGCATTGCCGCCTAGACCCAGTTACTCAGGACCCTGTCCAGGCAGCTTTTGAATATCTCCATGGATGGAGACTCCACAAACTCCCTGGACAACCTATGCCACCGCTCAGTCACCTTCACAGCAAAAAAAAGAATGTTTCCTGATGTTGAGATGGAATCTCCTGTGTTTCAGTTTCTGCACATTGCCTGTAATCCTATCACCGGGTACCACTAAAGAAAGCCTGGGTCTGTTCTCTTTGCATCCTCCCTTCAGGTACTTAGATCAATTGTTGAGTTTCCTCCTGAGCCTGCCCTTCTCTAGGCTAAACTGTCCCAGCTCCCTCAGCCTTTCTTCATAGGAGAAGTGCTGTGTCACAGCACTATCCAAACTAGCCGGCTGCAACGAGGCCTTTACCACCCCAGCCCAGGTTAACGTCAATAAGCAGTTCCCACACCTTGCCCTGGCACAGCCACCCGTCCCCCACGAGGTTTCAAAGGTTCATCTACTGTCCGGGCTGTTTCTTCATCCCCTTCAGGCCAGCCCACCTGCTTCTTGCCTCTGCTGCATCTGGATTCTTCCTTCTCTGGGCTCCTCTTCCAGCCAGCCTCTCCTCACCCAGGCCCCCTGCTTCTCCCAGGGCCTCTCCTTGTCTCTCCTACATCTGGGGTGCTCTCCTCCCTCTGCTTCTTCCAGGTCTCTCTTCACCCGGGTCTCTCTTCCTCTCCTTCAGTCCTCCCCTTCCACACCCCTTAGAGCTATTTAACTCCTTAGCAGGGACCAGCCACAGCTGCACATTACCCAGGTCAGCCAACCCACCGCCCCTGAAGCCAGCCCACAGCTGGATATTACCGATGTTAATTAGCCTGCCCTCATTCCTCTACAATTCCTCTACAGTGTTGCAGTCCCTTTGTCATCTTAATGGCTTTTCACTGGACTGTCCATTATGTCTGTGCCTCTTCTGTACCAGGGAGCCCAGAACTGGACACAGTACTACACATGTGACCTCATCAGTGCTGAATGAAGGGGAAGGATTCTTTCCCTCAGCTTCCTGACTACGCTCCTCCTAGTGCAGCACAGGAGGATGCTGTTGGATTTCTTTGCTGCAATGCTATATTGCTGGCTCATGCTCATCTTGGTGTCCACCAGAAACCCTAGGTCCTTTTCTTCAGAGCTTGTTTGGAGCTGGGTGGCTCCCTGCCTGTGCTGGTACATGATGTTGCTCCTCCCCAGGGAGAGTACTCTGTACTCTTTGAACCTCATGGTGTTCTTGTTGGCCCATTTTTCTAGTCTGTTGATGTCCCTCTGGATGGCAGCACAACCGTCTGGTTTTGTGTCATCTGAAGATTTGCTAATGTACATTCTGCAGAATCACCCAGATCATTGATGAAGATGTTAAACAGGAATGGATCCAGCATTGGCCCTGGGAGAGCATTGGTATTTACTGGCTTCCAACCAGACCTCATACCATTGATCACAACCTTCTGGGCCAAACCTGCTCACCCAGCTCATATTTCACGAGCTTCTCTATGAAGATCTTACAGGAGACAGTTTCAAAAGCTCTCAAACATCTACCATACCAATCTTGCACAAGAGCTGATAGCGCACAGAGTTTTAAAATCATCTGAAACTATAGTCTAAATTAATGATTGGCATCCATTAAGGCATGATAACTTAGCCTCCTTTGTCTACATACCACTGGTGGTAAATCACACTAGCTATGGTACACATCTGCTGTGGGGTCTCATACACTGCTAAATAGATGACTTGCTGTAGTCATACCTACTCAGAAACCTGTTTTCTACTGAATCCTGAGCCCATCTGTCTAACTTCACCCTCTGCAGATTCCGTGCTTGACAGACCAGGCTGGTGCTTGATCACCCCTACCTTTGTTTCTGGGTCCAGCTTAAATTTCTTTTGCTGCTGCCCAGTTAGAGCATGTATGGCCCAGCTAGCTGTAGTTGCTACAACCAAACTGCCAGCTTCCAGTGGGTATCTTCATGCCAGTCTTGGGCTATTTCTTCTTGGCTGTCTGGGCTCCAGTTATTACCAATCATTTGACAGAGAAGCAGCAGTGCAATGGGAGATATCAGCAGGCAGTGTCTGCCATGTGTGAGAGAAAGGGAGAATGATAACGGTTGTTTGCAGAAGGTTGGCTAATGCTAGAGCAATGACCAAATAGTATTTGTTGAGACATTTTTTTCAATTTCCATTTTGTTCAGAGCAGGACTCTTCACAAGGGCTCGGAAGAGCTGTTTTGGAACCCTGAGGTGACAAGCAGATGAAGCAAGTGTGCTGCAAATAGTATTTGTCTGGCAGTTTACCACTGCTAGAGTTCTTCTGCCCAGAGAGGCCGTGCAGGCTCCTTCTCTGGGGACATTCCAACCTGCCTGGATGCGATCCTGTGCAACCTGCTGTAGGTGACCTGCTTCATCAGGGCGTTGGACTGGGTGATCTCCAGAGGTCCCTTCCAACCCCAACCATTCTGTGATTTTCTTTAGGACAGAATCGTGGTTTACTCTGACCGTTGGCTAGTCAGTGGTGTTGCTGCCCCCGGCTGTTGTGATAGAGCTCTCAGTTGCCAGTGTATCTGTTATTTGTTGTCAGGTTTTCTAGCCCTCACCAGATTGTTGTTAGTTTTGAACACATGATAACCCACATTTGGATCTTATATTGTAAATAGAGCCATGAAAATGTAGCAGAAGCTAACAAAATTCAAGAGCACACAAATACCAGAAAGCTTTAGTTAAAATACTTTTATCATTGCAGCTTGCAGTTGAGTGTTTCAGTAGACTATTCTCCTGGTCATTCTGCTGGAAAAGCTGGTCAAAACACATGATTTCTGTGAGAAATTGCATATGGGATAAACCCATTTGTTTTTAATTTCTCACAAAGCAGAAATTCAAAGAGAAATCTATTTTGAACACAGAAAAAAAAAAAAAAAAAGGAAAAAAGAAAAAAGGAAAAAGAAAGAAGAAGGAAGAAAGAAGTGTGGTCTTTGTATGGCTGACAGCTTGGCCAGAGTTGAAAAACTTCAAACTTTTCACAGAAACACTCTGAGCTACAATCAAGTACTCGGTAGAGTCTTGGAGGCAGTAAATGCCAAACTATTTGTTATGTGCAGTACTAATGATTTCTTGCCAGGACTCAAGGGTGGTCTGAATTTCTTTTTGGAATGTAACAACCTACACTGTAAATCAAGAAAAAAATGTGTGCTTTTTGGTGACATTGGCATGAAATAGAAAGGAACTTTAAATTATAAGCATTAGAAACATCTGAAAGGGTAATTTTTGCTGTATAACCATAGGTGAATAATTTTATTATTTTTCAAAACATAACTAAAAAACATTTGATCCACAAGAATGTTCTTCAATGTGCTGTTTGCAATGAACAGAGGAAGTGATTGGAAAAGGTTTTTCCATTGTGTTACTATTCTTCTGTTACAGTTCCTACAAAGCACATCATAACCTATAAGGGGAACAAAACATGCAAACAGTGAATATTTATGATAAATTTAAAAAAAGAGATTACTGTTAGAATATTGAGGAAAGTGTTATTCTCAATCAATGGGATTTTTTTGCCATAGACTTTGGTGATTTAGCTATTCATTTCAACAGCATAGGAGTAGCTGAATTGGTAAGTGTAATGTCTTATTCTCTATTCTAAGACATTTGTGTAGAAAATAAAAAAGAAGATTGAAAAGAGGGAACACCTTTCAGAATGTGAATTTGTAAACCAGAGAAAGTAACAGAAAACCTCAAAAGCCTATTTTAATATTTGGCCCTGTAGTCACGTATTAAACAATAGGGCATTGATGATAAAAAGAGCACTATAAAAAAGGAATTAGAATTCTTACTATGTTTGCAAATATCTGCACTGTATAAAGTTAATTTATGCTTTCTGCATATGTTTGGGTATGCCTGTATAAAATATAATGCTTCTATATGTATTTACAACGGTATGCATTTTTATCTTAGTTAAGATACTTCTAACAGTTTTTATCATAGTAGAAAGTAAAGTGACATCGTCTGGTCCAACCCCCTGCTAAAACAGGCTCTCCTACAGCAGGTTGCACAGGATCGCATCCAGGCAGGTTGGAATGTCCCCAGAGAAGGAGCCTGCACGGCCTCTCTGGGCAGCCTGTGCCAGCGCTCTGCCACCGCCAAGGCAAAGTTCTTCCTCGTATTCAGGTGGAACTGCCTGGGCTGCAGTTTGTGCCCATTGCCCCTTGTCCTGTCACTGGGCACCACTGAAAAGAGCCTGGCCCCGTCCTCTAGGCACTCACACGCCCTTAAGATATTGGTACAGGTCGCTAGGATCCCCTCTCAGCCTCCTCTTCCCCAGGATAAACAGGCCCAGCTCCCTCAGCCTGTCCTCATCAGGGAGATGCTCCAGTCCCCTCATCAGCTTCGTAGCCTGTGCTGGACCCTCTCCAGTAGCTCTTGAACTGGGCAGCCAAATGGAGACATTCCAAACCCACCTGGAATAGAGGGGGAGGGTCACCTCCCTCAGCCTGCTGGCCACGCTCCTCGTGCCCCCCAGGATCCCCCTTGGCCACCTTGGCCACACGGGCACACTGCTGGCTCATGGGCATATTGCTGCCCACCAGCACTCCCGGGTCCTGCTCTGCAGAGCTGCCCCCCAGCAGGTCACCCCCAGCCGGTGCTGGTGCACGGGGCTGTCCCTCCCCAGGTGCAGGACCCTACACTTGCCCCTGTTGAACATCATGAGGTTCCTCCCCACCCAACTCTCCAGCCCGCCCAGGTCTCGCTGAACGGCAGCGCAGCCTCCTGGTGTGTCAGCTGCTCCTCCAGTTCTGTGTCATCAGGAACCTGCTGAGGGTGCCTCTGTCCCTTCACCCAGGTCACCGATGGGCAAGTTGAACAGGGCTGGACCCAGCTCTGACCCCTGGGGAACACTGCCAGCTACAGGCCTCCAGCCAGGCTCTGTGCTGCTGGTCACAGCCCTCTTGAGCTCTGTCGTTCAGCCAGTTCTTCAACCACGTCACTGTCCAAACATCTAACCCACACATCCTTAGCTTACCTATGAGGATCTTGTAGGAAACAGTGTCAGAAATTCACTCTTCATCTCAGTTTACCTCTTCATTGAAATACTAAACATACTGGGTCTGGCTGAACACCATCACAGCCCTCACAGCGCTGTGCTTTGTGTTGGTGGCTAGAAAGGTGGTGAGAACACACCAGCATTTTGGCCACCACTGAGAGCACCAGCACAGCACCCAAGCTGGCTCTCCATTTCCCCTCAGCAGTAGGCCAGGGGTGGGCAAGGTGGGAGGGGACACAGCCAGGAGAGCTGACCCAGACTGACCAAGGGGATAGTCCACACCACATGACGTCTCCTCAGATATAAGAGCTAAGAGAAAGGAGGAGGAATGGGGGCATTTGTTATTTATGACTTTTGTCTTCTGGAGCAACCACAATGCATACTGAAGCCGTGCTTCCCGGGAACATTGCCTGCTGATGGGACTTAGAGAATAACATCTTTCGTGTTCTTCACTTCCATTTGTGTGTGGTTGGGCCACAAGTTTGTTGGGTTTGTTTTCTTATATTTTTCTCCTCCCTCTCCCCGTTTCTGCTGAGTTGGGGAGTAATAGAGTAGCTTGGTGAGCACCTGGCATCCAGTCAGGGTCAACCCACCACACTGAATTCATAGCTGTCTTTTCAGAATTTTAAAGACAGTATTATACCATGTTATTTATCAAAAGCTCTAGGGAAAAGATGTTAATAGTTCCCTGAGAAATTTTGAACATAAACCGCCATAAATATTATAAATAAAATTCGTGCTAGTGTAAATAATATTAAAATTTTATTTCATAGTAAATCTGATGATATTTCTTATTTTAATGAAGCTTCAAGATACCCTTTACTTTTGAAAAATTTAGCAAAATTATATAAATATATTCCTCTTGGTCCTCTATTCAGAAAGGATGATAATTTCATGGGGGGCAATATGATATTTTTCATATGAGCAAAACTATACTTGTCCTTGTTCACCAAACAAACAACATGAAGGTCTGCAAAGGTCATTAGTCTTTCAGCTTTTTTGGTTAATTAGGGGTCAGCTTTTTCAGTTGCTAGCAGTCAGAAATCCATCCCTAAAATAATACAGAAGATGGGTGCTATGCCTCACATAAAATAGTTTTTGATCTTTTTTAATTGGCTACTGGGTCTACAGGTTTTTCTTGAACTCATAAATTCATTCTCCACGCCACTGGCTGAGGTTATGCCATCAGCTACAAGGGGCACCGGCAGATTTACTGTATGGCAAATGTTCTATACTGTCCATGTTCTATACTCGGCAGGCTAACAACTACCACAATTGGTTTTTTTTCTCACTTTCCTTGACCTTCCTCTCTAACATACCTAATCTCCATGCCTTGTACACTGACACAGAACATTAACAACCCTTCACATCCTTCCCTTCCTGTTCTTTCTTCTTTGGGGCCAAAACAGGTCAAATGCTGCTACATAAAACTTTTGTGGATAAAAAATTTGGTTGTTGTTCACTTGGAATCACATACTACTTGCATCTGCAGGTATCTGTAACAGTCTGTTTTAGAAGTACAGAGCCTGTTCTGTGTGACAAGACTGAGCTATGCAATCTGACATGTCTGATTTTTAAAATGGCTAAGTTAAAATGTAATTGTTGGCTGTTTTGTATAAGGTTAAGATCAGTGAAAAGCAAAATCAGATTATATGACGAGCACAAAAAATTCTGTTAATTTCACTGATTTTATTTTTTTTTCGATTTACTGATTTCTTTTTTCCAATTTACAAAGAAATCACGAATTATGATTTTCTATCAAGGCACCTACATTTTTAATTCATTATACGTCACCTTCTTGAATAACATCATGATTTTTCTAAAACTACTTTTCATAGAATAATAGCATCATAGAATCATTTCAGTTGGAAAAGGCCTTTGGGGTCATCAAGTCCAACCATTAACACAGGACTACCAAGACCACCATTAAGCCATGTCCCTAAGCACATCTTTTAAATACCTCCAGGGATGATGACTGCATCACCTCCCTGGTCAGCCTGTTCCAATGCTTCAACACCATTTCAGTGAACAATTTTTTCCTAATATCCAATGTAAGCCTCCTCTGGCATAAATTGAGGCTGTTTCTTCTTGTCCTGTCACTTTTTATCTGGGAGAAGAGACTGACCCTACCGGCTCATAACCTCCTTTCAGGTAAGTGTAGAGAGCAATAAGGTCCCACCTTGAGCCTCCTTCTCGCCAGATTTTTTGTTCCTTGATACCAGTTTTCTAAAATCCAGAACTATATTGATGTAGACATCAGGCAGTAGACATGGATTTTTCATTAAGAGCTTAACTGAAGAGATCATTTCAAAGCAGAAGTCGTGATGTATATTATAAATGCAATGGATAGCTAATGCAGTGTATGTGAAAATAATTCTATACGTATGTGAAATTCTCTATGGGGAAAAAAGAGAAAAAAATGCCAATTTATAAAGGAGTAATTAATAATGGACTGTGTATTTTTTATCTTTGTTAATGAGAAATCTATTAAATTAACTTGCAGATGGTGCTTTTAGACTTGTACACTTCAAATCCTATTGATACTCCCAGACTGCAAAAAGTAAATTGCACATCTCTGCTTTAAGATCTAGTCCAGGTTTCAAAACCTCTTTCTGGTCTACATCTAAGATCTGAAATCAAATTTAAACTAAACTGAAATTCAAGAGTTTGCATAAATGAAGTTCCAGGCTTTTTCGTCTCCATTGGTGTGTACTGTATTTCATGGCTAGAATTTCAAAATGCTCAGAAAACCAGAAGACATTTGTCAGTATCCATAAGAGCTATACTTAGTAAAGAATTTATAAAATATAACATTCTTTACTTCCTCATCTGTCCCTAATTTATGTAAAAGGCCCTGATTGTATGCAGATGGGGTTACAGGAATAAAATTAAAGAGGGAAGAAAGTAATTTATGATATGAAAATTTAAGGAAAAAAATAGGTGCCAGAGTTAGAGTAGTAGAATAACATGAAAGTGATTACTTTGAATTTATTTTGAATAATAGTTATGCAGTCTGAAACAAATAAATAAAATAAATTTGAAGTCAGAAAGTTATAAAGAGGCATAAAGGACTAGCTGGCAATTAAAAGAAAAGTCATCCTAGCACTGCTTTCCAGAGTTGTTTACACTGTCCTTGGTAACCCTGTTGTATCTGAAGTGTTTGGTAACAACTGTCTGCTAGCAAATAACATAAGAACATTTTTCGAAGAAGCTAGCCTCAGAGGATGAAGTCATGAACTTGTTTGGATCTATGGAAAAATATCTTTTGACTACAGGAAAGCCAAGATTCAGACTTGATGTTTTAAATATGTCGATCCTGATTAAGTGCTAAAGGGTAAATGGAGTGCTAGCAGGAGGCCTGATCACATAGTCATAAATATTTAGGTAGTCCATTCCAGTTCCCATCAAAGGAGAAAAAAATGACACAGAAGGACAAAACTAGACAGTAATGAAAGTCCCTCTGTTTCTAAAGTGCCAGAAGGTTACATGAGAGTTTTTTCCAAAGGAACCAGAGTAGAGCTCAGAAATACATGTAAAAACTCATAAAACCTCAGTCAAGCAGAGCTTTCAAACACTGACTAATTTCTTAATTATTTGTAACACTCACAGATTATAAAGCCTGGCATGATTAATATAAATTTACAGTTATATGCAGTATTGGTTTTAAATATATGAATATATTTCTACATATACTTTAGAAGTACCCCAACACTATGTGTTGTGAACAGGAAATTATAATTGTGTTATCAAAAGAAAATACAGAAGCACATTTGAAATTGTATTTCAGCATAAGTTTCAGAGCATGGCAAAAATAAAATATGGAAAAGAAAGAAATATTTTTTTAAAATTCATGCTATGACAATATAATTCTTGCAATGTGTGGAAAATAAAATTGTATGTGAAAAGATATTTTTCACTTGCTGAGAAAAAAAAAAAAAAAATTGGAATCTGAAGTTTACCTGAGATGAATACATACAAAATTGGCCTGCACTCAGCATTTCCTTGATACAATAAATTTGTGCTTTTCTGAATTAAGCATTGTACACAACCTTTTATTTTGACTGATTGTCATAATTTTGGATAAAATATGAAATTCAGTTAACATATGTTGATCCCTAAATGCCTGTTTTGGGGGTTTCATTTATATGATTTAATGATGCACATACAGAAAAGTACTGCTCATCTGTTTGAATTCTGATTAAGAGATAAAGGATGACTGGCAATTATAGAAAATTTATGAAAGGCAATGTTTCCCCAGGTTTGTTCTGTTTGCTTCCTGGGACTGAGGTTATCTATATAAAGACTTGGTTCCAAATCTGACAAGGCAGTACCTCTCCAGTTGCGGTGATCCCTTAACAACCCTATGCGTGACTGTCCTCGTTCAGGGCTATAATTTGCTTTGTAATCTAGGTGCCTTTTTTTTTTTTTTTTTTTTTTTTCTGACAACAAGCATTTTCTCCGGATTTGATTCCAGTTCCTGACAGTCTTGTGTTTCTTTTGAACGTGCTACTCTGGTCTTTCAGGACTGTTTCATCATAAGCAAAGATGAGCAAAGCAATTTATTGAGTGTATGCAGCTAGAAGACATGCCCTGTGATTGTAGCATGGAGAGACATGAGACATTTTTATGCTTGTGGGTTTTCCCTAATATGAATCTTAAAGATGCCCTGTGGTTTAGTATTTTAGATATCATAACTATTACATGTACTAAATCTCCTCAGCAAAGCAAATAATTAAACCATCTACCATTATCATGTATTCTTTTTCTTCAAATTACTTCCCTTTCAGTTAGAAGAAATGCAAAAGATTTTCACATTTCCCTTCTTGATGATATATAGCTTTACATTTTATTGTGATTGTTTTCTTCTAAGGACATTTTTTTCTGGTGTGAGAAGGACCTTTACTGTGTGATTTAAATTATTATTTAGTTTGAAACTGGTAAGTTCCCTACCTTTACACAGAATATAATTTTAAATAACGTTTGTTTCATACTTGATTTTTACTGTGTAAATAGTGTTGCATTGCTTCCACATTTCATCTGAAGTACTACATATTGTTCTTGATCTGTGGCAGGTCATCCAGCAAGCTTGGGCACTGGGGAGAAGAGATGCGAAAGGAATATTATTAATTTCTCAGTCAATAACGGCAGAGACAGCAAAAGGAAAGAGGAAAGGGAGTTGATATAACCAGAATGCTTTCTTTGATAACTGACACATCTGATTAATTGCATTTATAAATAACATATATGCATGCAAACATATGTATATATGAGCTAGTTGCAAATGTATCATTATGTAAGCATTCTTTAGTCTTTCTTATATATAAACTCACTGGTGTGTAAGTGGAACTCATTAGAAATAATACAGGGTGCAAGAAATATTTTTGAAATACACTTAGTGCTATCTGTCACAATTATACTCACTTTTTGAAGAACAGATGTTCTTTCATTAACAAGCAATGAGAAAAATGCTCTTCAGAATGAATAATTTTAACCCGCTCACTGCATATTTCAATAGGTTTTTATAGCATTAATCTTTGACAGTGTAAGAATTGGGAACAAAAGATTGTATTTGATAAGTAGAACTTATATTTAACTTTCCAGTATCATGTCCCTGCTCTCATCGAGGTATTCTTAAAGTCGTACAGAGTTAATACCATGGTTGAAAAAAGAAATCTGTAAAATATTTCATCATCATCCTTCATGGTTGGATATGCTTCATTCTTGCTTACTTAAATGTATCAATGTATAGGAAAATGCTAATTATGAATAAAACATATATTTGATGATTTATTAGACATATTTTGTGGAGCTACCATTCAAAAATATTTTTGGCATACTTCAGTGATATCCAGTCTTCATTCACTCTAGCTTTTGATATGAAGCAGTGGCTGAAGAATCAGTTTTCAGTTAAACATCTGAACAAAGTACAGAAGCTGTTCAGGTAATTTTGTGTATTTGGCACATATGCAGATATCTAAACTTCTTTAGTAATATCTACATGTAATATTTAAACTTCTTTATAAAAGATGCTGAGCACCTTGAGCATCTCTGTCTTGGCGTTTCTCTGAAGTGGCTCAAAAAACCCCAGGTCTTGAAAAATAATTCCTGGTTGTAGGTGTCTGGTTTCTCATCTGAAGTCCCAGCAGATTAGGGATATTTGTTTCTAGGTCTTTGCCCAGCTTGTTCTTAGACTGGAGTGCACAAGGTTTGTGTTCAACATTTTTCTCCTGGACAGATTGGTTTGCACATTTTTATGCTGTTGCTTTGGAAACGCAGTTGATTCAGCTTTCAAGGGAAAGATTGGATTTTTATTGCACTGGCCCAGAGCTGCGGTGTGTCATAGACACAGTAAGTTTAGTAGATACCTCTGACCACTTCAGCTGCAGGGTGCAGGCTCACTGCAGCTGTAGGCACCTGCACGAGAGGGCTTGTGCACCATGACACTACTGCTCACAAACTTGGCAAGAAAAGTTTGGGAATGTGCTCACAAACTCCAGGCAAGCCATGGCCAGGCTGGGACTACGGCATGGGCAGCAGCTGAGCTGCAGGTGCTCAGGGGTAGAGGGGCATCAACTGATTTAGAAATCCAGGGCGAGTTTAACTTGCCAGGAAAACCCAAACACATCTGGAAGAAACTGCTTGAAATGGCTTGACTTTTCCTGTTCCAGATTAGTAGTAGGAAATCCAGCTAAAAGGAAAAAAATGTAAATGGTGCAAAGTAGTTTGGAAATTCAACCAAATCAATATTCAGTTTCTGTGCTTATTGGTCAGGTTAGTAAATCCCAACTGATTCATTATTAACATATATTTCTAAGCTCTATTTAATTTTTATTTTTTCTTACATCTAAATGGACTTTTGTGACTATTTCAGTCAGCAGTTGAAATCCAGTTTGTTAGGTGCTGTTACGTAAGTTAGTGTTACCTCTTTACACTTACTACATGACTTAGAGAGCATCTAAAAGAAGGTAAACATTGAATTTCAGATATTATAAATTTAATAGGATCCAACATAGAAATATCTAAATACTCAGACTTTGCTTTCGATCCCCAGTGGAGTGGGAATATTTGTTTACTTGTAAACATCAGTCACAGATGGAACAGAAATTGCCATAAGCAGCTTACAGTCCTTCGTTGATGCATCTCTTCTGAACTGCAGTGACTACATTTTTGGAAACGAGAAATAATTCAGAAACTGTCATTAACCAGATGATGTAAAATGGAAGAGTTAGAAGCCCTTTTTCAGTTGCAAATTTTCTACCAAGTCCAAATTTATTTTGTTTCAGCAGCTTTCAAATTCCAACATCTAATATAAATACTAGGAAACTTTCCATATTGTATTTACTTAGTATTGCTGTTGGGAGTTTACCTTATTCATCTTTGTGGGTTTTGTTTTCATTTTTTAAAAATATGAATTAATTTGTCTAAAGAAGAAAAGTCTTGGGAGAGAATAAAAGAAGACTGCAAGGGGTTCACTGTTCATACAGCTTCCTATGTTAGCAGTAAGAAACTATTTTTTCAAAACTAAACATTTATCAATACACTAGAAATAAGAATATAAGTCATTATGAGGCAGCAGTGTTTTGTTTGCTTTTGTATTAGTTTTGGTTTTGTGGTAAATGAGTGCAATGATGTTACTAGCAGACTAAATGAAGATTTCTTTTTTTCTCAGTTTAGGCAAGGAAAACCACCTTGAGGTTAATTCAGTTTTAGGGGATGGATATTTGTGTACAAAAAGTGTGTAAAATAACCTTGAGCCCAGCTTGTCAAGTTTCTAACTGACTGTGAAATACAACCCATACTTGTTAACCCTAAGCCCCATGAATGCATATTTGACCATTTTTAATTGAATAAATTAACATACCAATGTCAATTCAGTCTATTTTTTGAAACAAAGTATCTTTTTTGCATTGCCAATTAGCAGTTCCAAGGAGAGACTTACGTTTTCAGAAATAGATTTTTTTTTCATTAGCATAGATTTTCATGTGGTTTTAGCTGTGTCTTGTTAGATGGTCTTCCATTTTTCTTTACCAGCTTAAAATAATGGGAAGAACTTATAAATAGAAGGAAAAAGGCTTAAAATAAGCATAGATTATATTAATCAGTGGTTAATCAGGGATACCATAGGGGCCTTTTGATGGTTGCAGAAAAATATTCTAAAAAAAATCAGGATAAAGATAACTAGCTGTTAATTTACCACTGCAAGCTATGCTGATGCCATTATGATTGTGCTGTACAGGGAAAGTGAATTTTCATTGCTTCAGCATTTTTTTGAAACAAAATAATTCTATCAAAAGTGCATGTTTGTCCAGCTTTTGTCACATTACTTATGTAAACGGAATATATTGCAGCTGAGGAAATTACATAAGGATGATGTAGTCTAAACAAGGTATGTAAACATGGTATGTTCTCTGTGAAGCAAATAATAGTGAAAAAAAAATATAGATCTTGCAAAACTGGCCTGCTGAATAGTATTTCTGGCTATTTTGTGTGCATGATACTCTCAGCTCTGGCAATTGGTAGTGGTGTCCATCGAACATTGTACAGTCCAGTGGTTTCTTAGAATCCACTGAGCCAGAAAGTCTTAGCTATACCATTCTTTATATGCCTTCTTAATGCACTGTGGGTATAATGGCTTTCGTGTGTTGTTATTAATGCCTGCAGCAAAGACAGACTGCTTCTTTCATGTTCACAGGAAGCTGAAACAAGTGCTATTTTATGCTTTTTAAGGTACCTTTCTGCCACTACTTCACTTCTGAGGCAGGACTACATTGTTTGTCGTGTTTCAGATGCCACTTTGATGCCTCTGGGTCTCATCTCTAGAAGAAATCACATTAGAAATGTCAGAGAGTTAATGTTTGGAACTGATCATATGGAGTTTCTTTTTCAAGGCTGAACTGTTTGTCAAATATATCTATCTTGCTGGTCACCTTTTTCTTAGTCTCCCATGCAAGGCACAGTGGCAACCACTTTTTAGGTACTTCTAAACAAGTAACAAGTACAGGTAGGATTGCATATGATAGAAAAATAAAGACACAGTTCCATGCCCATGTGGACTTTTTTTCTAACGTTTGTATTAAAGTGCTGAAGGAGTGCTATTAAAGTATTATGCATATTTGTTTCCATACTGTTGCAGAAAATTATGTCAATTAATTTCATAAGCATGCAAAACTTCACAGTACATTTCATACAGATTATTTTTCTCTTTATTACTCTTCATCCCCACCACCTGCTGCATAATTTAAAAATTAGAAGAATAAAATTCTATGCTGATTTTTAATCATCCATCCTAAGTCATCCAGAAGAAATGTCTTACAATAACATATCCTAAAATTATTAAAATTACCTAGTCTTTTCAGGTACACAATTTCATCTCTGCAGTTTTTTCTCCTTGGTTAATTTTTGGGACAGTGCAAGTGTAGCAATAAAGGCTCTGGTATATAAAACAATTATTTGTTTTCCCCAAACTGACATTTCTTTTTTATGATTATATAAAAATAGTTACAGACCAGAAGAAGAATTAAAGTGAAAAGAACACATTTTATAGTACAGAGTTTGAAGCAGAGGAAGGAGAAAGAAAGCCTGATTTGAAATAAATGAAGTTAATATTAAAAAAAAAGAAGAGGCAGAATGCAAGAAGTGCAGGAGTATGTGAAAACTGAAGTAGTCACTCTTTTTTCAGATCACTGAAAAATGTGATAAACTTTCTGAAACTAAGAAACTGCCTGTATTGAAGAACAAAGATACCAAGAAGCAATACAGACACTATGCAGCTGAGTTATCAAGAGGTTTCTATGCACTGCTTCATGGTGAAATAGCACGTAAAGTGCCTATAAACAGAGAAGATGCATAGGACTTGTTTATTGAAGTTTCACACAGCTATAAGATTTGACAAAGGATGAAACTGAATTAAATTGTGACTCTTCATCTTCATCACCTGCCTGCTACTGCTTCTAATGATAACTTATCTGATCCCATGTTATGCTCATTAATTAACAGTCACACTCCAAAGGACATCTGCAGACTTGGTGTAGTGAGCTTCTTCCTAGTTGCTTCTGAAATGCAGAAAGATTGGCTTTTTTACAGCAAACTGATTTGTCTTCCAAGATCTTAACATCACAGGCAAAGAACTGTGTATGTGTCCTGCCGATAATTCACAGCCATATGGTGAATATTTCTGGTGTACCTTTACAGCCTTTTAGGCAGTAAAGCCAGTCTGGGACAGTAATGTATGTACACATTTTGATGTACAGGTTCATGGTTTTTAGCCTTAGTGAAAAGCTTTTCAAACATCCTCAGCTGGATATCCAGTTGTCTCAACCGTTTGCTGGAGACCATCATGGTCAGCACAAAGGAGCTGGCTAGTGTGATATACGTTCAGCTTTCTCTAGTATGTTCTGGGGAATATGATGAAATGTGTTCAAAGTTCCTGCAAAGGAACAGCAACACCCCAGTCATATGACTTACATCTATTTTCCTCTTTTTTTCCTGTTTTTCCCCTCTCACAGTTCTGTGTAGTTTTTCCATTTTAAACTTAAACACGGCATGCTTCTTGTATCAACTCTTACAAGGCCTCATGTTTGTTATTTTATGGATAACTTATCAAAGTGCCACAATATGAAAGTATGCTTTTTCTGCTTCTTTTTATCATTATTTCACACTTGAGCTCTACATACTGTGACGAATTAATTATTCTGCATCCCTCTCAGAAGAAGTTTGCTCAGCAGCTCTGGAGGCATCATTTGAAGACAAGGAGGGTGTATGGGTCAAGCAGAGTTTGGATTGCAGGTTCAGGTTGTTGTAATGGACTTAACTGCACCACAAAACTATCAATAAGGTTAAGGTGAGAATTTAAATCACAGTATGTGTAGTAAGTTCAAAAAAACCCTGCTATTCCACACACTTAAAAGAGGTAATATCCTTTAAAGGAAGCATCAGGCACTTGCAGGTATAAGAACCTGGACCAATGGTAACGGGCTACATACACAGAAATGAAGAAAACCATGCAAGAGCTGGTATAATTTTCAGGCCATTTTGACTGCTCTGGGACAGTAGTTCTAGAGCTCTGTCAGTTTCTGGACCTCTGATTTATGTATTTTGGTTTGTTTGTTTGTTTTTAATGTCAGGCTTCAGGCTGCCAAATGAATGTACACATATAGATGCATAGCAGCTATGTTCTAGTTTTCCTTGTAAATTTTCACATATACTTCTAAAGTAATCAAGAGGACTATTGAGGGTCTAAAGACTGCAAGATATTAGTCATTATATTGCATGGGAGAGAGTAGTAGAAGACCACTGATATATCAACAGATATCTCTAGACATCGTTTCCCAGAAGACCAAAGTTGAGAGAGAAAAGAAAGGATGCACTGATGGCTCTTAGCTCCCTAAGGACGCAAAAGACATATCCAAATGTGACTGCACACCTAAGAGGAGTCCAGGATCCATAAGGATGATTCAGTAGCTAGGCACACACGTGTCATGGTGTCTGCAAGTGTGTCAACATGGGAGTTGGAGTGCAAATGAATGAAATCAGTCTGCTTCCAAAGTAAAAATCACCTTTTCCTCCTACCCTACCTGGCATCACACTTGTTATGCTGTTACTCCATTCTTTCTGACAAACACAAAATGAAATGGCGAACTTCTATACAGTTTAGCCTAATTCATCTCCTAACAGTCAGGAAGGTCACTGAAAAATCACAGAATAAATGTCCGCACGCAGTATGAGAAAAGCTGCTATTGCTAATAGCTATTCCAGGATGTTGCTTCAATCAGACATTTTGGGCAAACTGTTAACTACATCTCAATAACAATAAAATTACAGAGAGAAAGGGGAAAATGTAAGCAAGTAACTACTTATTTTCCAAACATACCTGTGCTGTTTTTTTCAGTTAACTCCAATATAAGTGGTATCTGAAAAATATAGTATGTAATGTCAAGAATTCCAGAATAAGGAATAGAAGAAAAAAAAAAAAAAAGGCCTTTCGTGTCATTATCATGGAATTTAGCTATTGAGGTGTTAATATTTCCTGATTTTTTTAACAGCAATAAAAGATATCAACAAAAACCAACACAGATCAATAGAACTCTGTATCAGTTACTATTCTGTATAATATCGTTCATATTAGTTTATATTCTTTTAATAAACCTTAATTTTAGACTGAGCTTTGTTAAGCAATGACATGAGGCAGTACTACAAACAAAGTGTAAGTGGTTCTATTTAACATGTGCATATTTCCCTTGACTTTAAAACTTGAATTCTGTTAGAACATAGTTCATTGTTTCATGGAAAAATTGTACACTGTGGAATCTTTACATTGGTCCCAGGAAAAGAAAAAGGTGGGGGTGTGTGTGTGTGTGTGCTAAAAATAACTTTCTATAATTTCTTTTCCCTTGATGTATCCTTCTCATTAGTAACAATGCTAAAAGATTGCTGTCTTCTCTTGTCCAAAAAACATTCATTGTGTTTACTTTTCCCTGTGATTTTGTCCAAGCCTATTGAAGCATGCTGCCAGTTCGCTAACACAATTTTAAGGAATGACTCACATGAATTTCAGATTTTATTCCTGTAGGATAGGCTTGCAGAAGTCAAACTTTTATTTAGGATATAC
Organism: Falco biarmicus; assembly: GCF_023638135.1. Taxonomy (NCBI): domain Eukaryota; kingdom Metazoa; phylum Chordata; class Aves; order Falconiformes; family Falconidae; genus Falco; species Falco biarmicus. Next base: position 3,812,833 of record NC_079311.1, on the reverse strand, counting down.
TTTGTTAAAGGAAAATAAACTCTCTGTTCTGTTAACCAAAACCAGGGACCCAAGCAGGCATTTAAAAAACATTATGTTGGAGAAGCAATTCTGCTTATTATGGAGGAAATAAGTTAGAGATGGAACAAAAGCCATTCTAAGATACAGATGATGCTCATAAGCCAGTTATGCATTCTTTACTCTTTCATCCAAACTAATTCACTGCTTAAGCGTGGCACTTTCAGTTGAAGTCTCTTAGTTTTCCATCACCTCTCTGTGATAGCTAAGGCTACTCACAGAAAACTGGCCATCTCACCTTGTTGCCCTGTCTTGCAGTTCTCCTGAGATTCATTTCACAAAGATGCAAGTTCTGGAACTGCTTGTTACTGTATGGTGTAAAATACCCTTGACGATATTGTATAATTAAGTGGACTTTAAAAGGAAAGTTATGTTGACTGTCTGCCAAAACTCTACTGTATACTGCATACTGAAATTTCTCTTACAGAGGCTGGATGCAAAAAAAGTTGGATTTAGTTTCCTTCTGTTGTATGTTTTATTCTACCCTGAAATCTTGTCCCCTGGTCCCTGGCAAGAGATGTGTCTGAAGTCACGCCTGGCCCTGGGGCAGTGCTGGCAGGCATGAACCACCCTCATGTCAAGGAGGGTGATCAGAGCTACGTAACGTGGACAATCATATGTCTCTGCCCAAGTAAGTCTGTGCCTTGCATAGCATACTTGTACGTATTTAGACATATTTACATTAGGGTAGTATATAAATCATTTCAGTGCTATTGTGGAGCACTAATATTCATACATGCTCTGAGGTCACATACGCCTTTCTGCAGAAAGTACTGCTGCACCTTGCCATTGTGAAAAATCGGACTTTATGTGTAAATAAGTAGTGTTCAAGTCTTACCTCTTTCCAGGATTCTGGACTCTTTAATTTCTCTCTGTAGCAGTAACACACTTCTTAAGAGAGAACAGGTTTTACTGATACAGAAATAAAGAAATATTGATTTCTACTTGTTCTAATGTATAATCTTATTTGGAAAAGCAAAGCAATGCTGTTTTTCATTACTGTGCTGCCTGCCCTGGTTTCTGCATTAAGTTGCTCATTTTTTTCCACAAGTTGGCATTTGAATTTTTAAGGGGAGGGAAAACTGGAAGGAAGATCAAGTTTACCAAGGGACCACTACTTGTCAAATTATCTATTTGCAGCATTACTGGTTTAATTTCCCTGTGTAAGTCAATACAAATTACTTGGTGTGGTCTTCAGACTCAGACAAATTGGACGTATTAGACTCTGTAACTTCATGATAACTCATTGTTTCTTAGTTCATAACAATTCTTCTGTGACTCATGGCTGCATTTTCTTAGGAATAGGTTTGGTAAGTGGTTTTTCTCATTTTCTTCATTGCTATATAATAAACTGGAGAATGGGGTGTTGTTCTTCTAGCAGACCTACAGAGTTCTGTCTACAAGCCAGATCTCCTGCTGTTGTTCTTGAGAGCAACATGTTTCCTTAACAGGACCCAATAATACGTAATGGGGAAAAATATTTGTGGCTTTAATCACAGTGTTGTGTTTTTTTCTTACTATGAAGAATTTTTTGTTGATGGTTGTTATAGCAGAGAATATTCTCTGAGTTTAAGTCCAAACAGTCTCTTGAAGACTATATTTAAGATGAAGGAAAAGCAGAGAATACACCTGGGCGGGAGTAATACCCCTACTTGGTGTGAAAGCTTGGTCAATGGGCTACTACTTAAGAAAGGTGTCACTTGTCTTTGTCCCAGCAAAGGTGACTTTGTCCCAGCAAGAAGTACTTTCCCAACAAACATAACAGAAATTTACACTGCCTCGTGAGAACAAAGAAGCATATCAATGTGCTCTGCAGACTTTTTCCTCTCTGAATTGTACATAAACTGTAGGCAAAATTCTCAGAGTTTAATATGATAATCTTTAAGTGAATCTTTCTTCCAGAGATTCTACAGAATGAAATATTCTAATACATCTTTTATTATACTATAAGTTTTCAAAAGGAATTGTTTTGTGGTTTGGTTGGGTTTTTTTTCCTCATCTCTGGGTCAGTCATTCAGTATATTTATTTCTTTATTGTTCCTCACTGAAAGCTACAATAACTGGTATTACAATTCATTTATTTTACTTGCTACTTATTTGAGATTATTTGGATTATATCAGTGCAATGCTTCCCTCCTTTCTAGTCTGATTCATGTGAGACAACCTAATTATCAACAAAAAATCTATTCAAGTTGGTGAGGCAGTCTAAAGTCAATTCTACAGGTTAAACTGTAGGGAAAACTCATATGTATAGATATTGTCATGTATTTTAAGTAAAAACATGTAGCTAATGAAAAATGACCCACAATCTTCCATTTTTTAAATGAAATAACTTCTGTAGATCTTCATCTGTCACCATCCTGTTTGCAATTATTCTAAAAAATGATCTCTGACAAGTTCAGTGAGAGAGAATGTTAAGCAGCTGATTCAGAATGCTTATAAAAATGAATTTGTAGGCCCCTCTATTTGCACTGCAAACTTGAATCAGAGATAACTCCTAACAGTAATGAAAGTCAAATACTCTCTGCAACCCATGTTGCTAACACAAACAGCTACAGATTTAGGGTTCATGGAAATGATCAGGTGAATAAGGAAAAATGAGCGTGTTCGAATATGTCTGTCTAGAGCTATCAAGAGGATTGCAATAAGAATTATTGCAAAACCTAAAACTGTTTCTACATTTGTAAGATTGGTGTTCTGTGCTATCCTCTGTGTCTTAATTTGATTCTATTTTCATTGGAATAGAGGGTCTTATGTTAATTTCTTTTTTCCCATTTAAATCTGAAAATTCAGTGTCATAAGAATTTATCTTGGGGAATTTTGCCATTTTGGGAATTGAATTGTTAGTATGTAGAGTTATAGGCCCTTTGCCCTCTCTGATTTCACATGCTCTTTGCACTGTACAAGGTTTAGGCTTTGACTGAGCCAGCTTGCATAATTGACATGGAATATCCAAATCATTAGCTATGTCCACTTACTTAAACTTGCTTAGGAAAAGAGAATACTAACACAGAAGGTATTTATTTGGCAAGCAAAAATATTTACAGAAACGGTGAACAAAGAATACCATTTGCCAACTATTTGGTTTCACTACTCATTGCTTATCTTTCAAAGCATAAGACTTTAAGTCCTACTGGAATGTATATTTCTATAAATTATTCAGAAATTGTGTTGACAAAACAAACGCAAGAGGTCTAAATATAACTATTAGGGCCACATTTGTAAATTACATATTCCAAAATACAGTGAATTTCAGTTGTCTTTGGCTATCCCATATTATTAATGGAAATTACATCAGAGAATGTAAGAAGACAAAAGAGAATCAAGAATAAAACAATTTTCAATGGTACAAAAGTGTAAAATTAATATAAGTGATTAAACGAGCTTGATATCCTCTCCTTTGTCATAAAAGCTAAAATGTGAGTTATATGTAAAAAGATTCACATACATTCTTTCCAGGCTGTAGCTGACTTGAATTTATTCTGTTCGTTATTTTGAAGTTATCTGCCAAAGGGAAAGCTAAAGCATATTCAATTTATGAAGAAATGTTTCCTTCACATGCATTTAACAACTAAAATTGTTCTGTTGCTGCATTATCTCTTTTTTTTTTTAGTAGAAAATTGTGATATAAATTTGTCCAGATATTTACTAAAAAAGCTGACTTGTTTCTCTGTGGAAGAATTTAGAGGAGTAGATGAGTTTTCTCTAGCAGTAGTTGCAAGCTTTGAACAAAAGACAAAATCAAAACCACCAGAATTTGGTGGAATATTTGTAAGTAATATTTTTCAACAACTCACTTATACCACATGACCTTAAATACTCTTATTCTATATAATGACCTGATACTTTTAAAAAAAAAAAAATCTATAAAATTCCCAAAGAAACTTTGGTATATATAAATACTATTTCAATTTACATTTACTAAGACATATGCAGTGCTTTCGGGGGAAAAAAAAAAAAAAAAAAAGCCTTTCAAGGGATGTAAAGATCTATGACAAAATTAAATTGAACATATTTCTGTGCTGAATGACTTTCTCAGCTAAATTAAAAGGGACATTGAAATTATGTTGTGTCCTGGGTTTTAAGTCTATTCATCTGAACTGTAAACTAACCTTTTCTTGAAAAAAAAAAAAAAAAGAAAGAAAGGAAAAATAAGATAAATTCCTTCTGAAGACTTTGTTAGCATAGATTTTATTCACAGAGTGATCAGCTTCTTTCTAGCAACAGAAGAGAGCCAAGCAAATGCTGTTTAGCACTGCAGAAAACCAAAATTTTTGTTCTTGTTCACAGCTGCTGGTGGGTTTTTTTTATCCAGCACTTTGCCTCAAAACCTTGTCTAAGTTCCGTGCAGCCAGCGTCTTCCAGGTATTTCAACTGCCTTCAGTCAGTTTTCTGACTCGCTTTCTGAACAGCCTGAAAAATTGTCCTTGTTTTGGACAGTGACAATTATTTTAGATATTCCACCTCAGAACTGTAATATTTAAATTTTTATTGGAATTGACTGTTTCTTCTACTTGAAGAACTGGAAATAAAAATGATTGTATTAACATGGTTTTTATTTTATTCACAAAAATACGGACTACGTACTATTGTCATCTGACACTTGACAACTAGATATCATTTCAAGAGTATTAATCAGGACAATGCCTAAGAATTTATGTGGTGTATTTTACACTGGAATTAAAGTCAAGTTATAAAATCAAGGTATGCTCATGCATGAATGTGACCTTAGTGTCCATCCTGAGGGTGGATGAATTTAAACAGACACTTCAGGGCACGGTTGCTGTGGAAATGGCATAATTAATTTTCAACAGCTTAATTGAAGTGAATGATCCCAGAGTAAGTTAGATCAGAGCTACCTTTTTGCCATTAAGTCTATAGTCTTATGGTTGAGCAAGTGTGAAATTTTTCTGATTGCCTTTTTTAGGATGAATTTCCAAAGCACATATCTACAGAGACAACCTCTCACTTACCCATCCTAAGGGTATCCACTAGATCTCCATTTCTCTCTGCAAAGTGAGCAAACTTCACCAAGGCTGGAGGTGATCCAGCTGCCCAAAACTGTAGGGTGGTGGGTTGGCTTCTCTTCCAGGTGGTGGAAATGTGAATTTGAATACTTGAATCTTGAGAAGAAAAATAAACATCGTTTCCAGAGTGAGATTGGTGCATCATATGAATATAGGCCCAGGCTCGTGGCCACAAGATGTCTTAGGAAGGAACTGTTCTTCAAGGATCCCAGCATTATAAGTACTTAAATATCCCATACATTTTATTTTTGAACAGTGTCCCTTCTGTGTTGCTTTGCCCCACTAGCAGAAGCTAGCTAGCTTAGGAAGAAGCAAGTTGTGCCCAGGACAGGAACTTCTGGACAAAACAAAATCCAACAAACAAAAACGACAGGTTAAACATTTTCCAACCAAGCATTTTCTTATCAAATCTGATTTTACCTAGGTGCATCTGTGTTAGCTGGCAGCTGAAGTGATGGTTTTGGAGTGTAATTTTAAAGACAGTTGCCTAAAGTTTGTCAAAGTCTTATTTTAGTCTACTTCTGGTTGGAATCTGGGGCTTTCTCTATGAAAACTCATACATATTAAATACTAACCATTAGTCTATTCTGAAAAAAATTAGCCTCAAATAAAATCCTTTTTAATTAGATCTGTGCTATATAGGTTTCCAAGAAAAATTTTTTATAGTTCATGGAAAGGTCTCTCTGAAGAAGTATCATAGTATGATTTATACTCAATAGATTCACTTGACTGATCTGGCTGTTCTTAAGCAGTCCATTTATTTAAATAACCCGGGGCTTGCTTTGTTTATAAGCTGACAGTAAACTCCCAAGCTGTGGGAACTCCACAGTATTTGTTAGCATTGACTACACCTAACAAAGTGCAGTCCTGTTTTCAGATGTTGCTGTGTTCTGCTGATTCTCTTTCAGGTTGAACTGTAGGTAAAACAATTTGCATGAAACAACAATATGTGTAGGCTCACCATTAAAGTTTGAATAGTAAATGTCTGGGTATGTCTGTAACAAAATGTATATAGTAAACCACCTCCTGGCTGTGGACTTACAGGAAAACAAAATCATGGTTTAATTCTTTGCTGCAGACAACAGGAAAGAACTCATCCTCATACACTTCTGCTATCAGGCCAAAATACACAGTAGGCTATACATCACATGGAAGTATGCTTGTGACTTTTGATTGTTCATTCAATAAGGAGGGTGGACAAAGGATGTGTCCAGAGAAGAGGTTGTTCTATGGAAGGAGTGGTAGTAAGTTAGAGGCTTTCTTATGTACAAGCCTGCTCAGACCCCCAGGGTGAAGCTCACCCACCTTTACTATCTGTGATATAGGTGTGGACACTGACTTAGTCACAAAGCTTCTCTTTACAGTCAAAGAGAAAGACCAGGAGTTCTTAAGCAAATCTGACCTATTTTAAATTCCTACTTCGTGGTGAGAATTTTTCTTCAATGTCAATACAAGAATCTAGATAAGAAGATTGTGACATCTTATGTTAGGCTGAGGGTCTGTATGTTCTGACCTTGCCCTACATTTGAGAAAGTATTGGATTTTTTCCAGTCACTTCTGCCCAAAGACTCATAATTTGCCACTGAATTAAATAGAACGTGTTTAAAGCTGTGTGAGTAGTATAGCTTTAATTTTGTAGACATAAGGTTGTACCTTAACCGGTAACATTAATTTTGTTTTTGGAACAAATTTATCTACAGATACTTATTGAAATTCAGCACATAATACTCTCTAAGTTTGAGGGCTGAGTACATTTGTATCAAATAGAGTATTTAGTTTGATGTCCTCCATATTTCAAAAAAGTGAAGTGACCACGGGCTTGGGCAGGTGGGCATAAGGTGGGTACTAAGTCTATAGCTGTTTTGCGAGTTTAATTTTCTTCATTTTATTGTGTTGCCCCAGAAAAGAAAAAAAAAGAAAAAAAAAAGTTTACTTTTGATTTATCAAGTTAAATGGATAACAAACAAAAAAAAATCAATCATTTGAACCACTTTAATGTGAAAAACAAAGACCATTAATAATTTAACATTCTTGATTCCTTGGGTTTACTTCACCATTAAAACCAATGTGCCTAAATATTAAATCTTGTCTCCTTTGCTTTGGCACCAGTCTTGTAAATCTTTTTGTATTAGGACAATAGTTTAAATTGGGTTTGGAGTTGTTTGGGGTTGGGTTTTTTTTCCCCCTGTCTCAAATTTTGAACTGTATTATTTAGCATAGGAGTTTGGCTTGGAAAAAAAAGTGTGATAGGCAGTTCTCTCTTTGGGGTTTTGGGCAAGGAGTTCTGAGTTTATTTAAAAACCCATCACATACAGTGTTTTGCATCCATGAAGGAGTGAAGGGTTTTGGCTGGGATAGAGGTAATTTTCTTCAAATGAAGACCAATGGGATGTCCCATCCATATGGCAACACACAGTTTTTAAAATGACAAAGAACAATGTCTAAAACCGCAAGCATGTATTTTTTCTAGTAACAAATGTCATTTTCTAAGAATGTTATAAAGGCTTTTATTTACTATTCTGCTTGAACATAGAGCACACTGTTTTACACATTCGCCTTTTTCATTTTACAAACGGTGTGTTGTCACAAAGTAATAATTATTTTCTCTGGCCTGTCAAATAAAATAAAAAAAATGGACCCTGTATTTCATTACATAGTAGAAGCAAAAATATCATGTTTTTGACTCAAGCATTTACCTGTGGAGAATTCAAATCTGTTCATCGCCTTACATCTTTATTTCACAAGTTTTTCAGGCTTTGGAAAATTCTTCTGTTTTCTGGCATAAGCTCTTTCGGTGCTTTGCAACATAAAGCTTTACTTCTATGATCTAATTAAATTTTCAATATTTCCTGTAGAAAACAAACTAGAAACACTGACTACATCTAGACTATAAGAGTAACATCTATTCTTTTATAAAACCACCATCATCAGAATGTTGCCAGTATGTTAAATTTGGGAAAGCAAAATGCAGTGAAAGGTGAAAAAGGTATCAAAATTATGTTAACCATCACCAAGAAAAAAAAAAATTGTAGCATACATCTTTCTTTAATATACTTTTATTCAACAGAAAAGACTATTTAAGCTGACACTGCAAATATATGCACTGCCAAAAGTATACAAATTGCATTTCATAGTTACCCAAAATACATACTGAGTCAAAATGGACTACGGTATTATTGTTACTATAACAAAATAGAAATCAATTAGCAGTTGATATGAAACATACATTATAAGACCCATAAGAATGTGTACAGTAAGACACATACTAAAGTTACGAAAAAATAAATGATATTATTTCAGTTTGTACAGCAGTTTATAAAAAAAGAAACTGTAGAGGCAGAGGTTAAACTTCCCCTTTAGATGATGCCACTGACCACCTTCTCTGCTTTTAACAAAGTATCACAAAATGCAGTCCTGTGGATTTATTTATTATTTAATTTTTACTTTAAGCAAAGACTTCAGGGAATACCTGAGTGTTTGAATTAACTGTTTAGGAGCTAATTTGCTTAATTTTCTGTCTTACTAGAAGAATGAGTCTATTCAGAAATTGTATTTTTTTGTTGACAGTAATTTCACTGGCTTTTACCATCTTTTGTAGCACTGAAATTTATGGGCCAAAGTAGGCTGGTGTTACCAACCACTAGAACTTCCTGACTGCTGAACCTTGTTCTAGTGAGCCCATGTCCAAACTAGCTGGCCTGCAAGCCATCATTAAATGCCAGTACATAGTATAATGCAGTGAAATATTTTTATGGTTTTGGTAGAATAATGAGTTTGAGCTGCTAGACCTCTACAATATGAGTAATATATGATGTTTAAACCATTTCAGCTAAACCATTAGCTGACTGCTAAGTCATTCTGATAACCTACATATTACTATTCTGACTGGTAAACACAATATATCTTAGGAATACATAATCACACACTATTTAATAGGTAGCTATGAGAACTGGAACTTAATTTCATAATTCTATAAATAAATTCCAGAAAAATACCTTTATTAGACCACAGCACAACTATTTATTGGAAGGAATGGTTGAAGGAAGACCAACAATATTATAAAGTCAACTTTTAGTTTACTTGTAATAGAATCATAAAATCATAGAATAGTTTGGGTTTTAAAGGTCACCTAGTCCAGCCTCCCCTGCAATGAGCAGGGACATATTCCATTAGATGAGGTCGCTCAGAGCTGTGTCCGGCCTGATCTTGGCTATTCCAGGAGTGGGGCATCTACCACCTCTCCTGGAAACCTGTTCTAGTGTTTCACCACACTCATCATAAAAAAATTCTTCATTTATCTAGTCTGAACTTACCCTCTTTTCATTTAATGCCATTATCCCTTGTCCTATTGCAACAGGACCTGATAAAAAGTCTGTCCCCATCTTTCTTATAACCCCTTTCAAGTACTGAAAGGCTGCAAGAAGGTGTCCCAGAGCTGCCTTGTCTCTAGGCTAAACAAGCCCAATTGTCTCAGTCTTTCCGCATAGGAGAAGTGTTGTGATCATTTTTGTGGCCCTCCTCTGGACTTGCTCCAACAGGTCCATGAATTTCATGTACTGAGGACTCTAGAGCTGGATGCAACACTCCAGGCAGGGTCTCACCAGAGCAGAGTAAAGGGGCAGAACCACCTCCCTCAAGCCCTGCTGGCCAAGCTTCTTTAGATGCAGCCCAGGACACAGCTGGCTTTCAGGGCTGCAAGTGTGCACTGCTGGCTCGTGTCCAATTGTTCATCCACCAGTACCCACAAGTCCTTCTCTGCAGAGCTGCTCTCAATCCCCTCAGCCCACAACCTGTCTTGATACTGGGAGTTTCCCCAATCCAGGTAGAGGGCCTTGCACATGGCCTTGTTGAACCTCATGAGGTTCACATGGGCCTACTTTCAAGCTTGTCCAGGTCCCTCTGAATGGCATCCTGTCCCTCCAGTGTGTTGACCAGACCACACAGCTTGGTGTCATCTGCACACTTGCTGAGGGTGCACTTGATGCCGCTGTCTGTGTCACTGGTAAAGATATTGAACAGTCCTGGTCCCAATATGAACCCCTGAGGGACATCACTCATCACTGAATTCCATCTGGACATTGAGCTGTTGACCACTTGATGGTCTCAATGCAACCATCCAGCTAACTCCATATCCACTGAATATTCTGTCCATCAAATCCATATCTCTCCAAATTAGAGAGAAAGATCTGGGGGGATGGGACAGGATGGACACAACTGTGTCGAAGGCCTTTGAGATGTCCAGATAGATGACATCTGTAGCTCTTCCTTTACCCACTGATGTTGTCACTCCATCATGGAAGGCTACTCGGTTGGTCAGGCAAGACTTGCCCTTGGTGAAGCCATGCTGGCTGTCTCAAATCACCTTCCTGTTCTACATGTGCCTTAGCATAGCTTCTAGGGTGATCTTTTCCATGATCTTGCCAGGCACAGAGAAGAAGCTGACAGGTTGGTAGTTCCCAGGGTTCTCCTTTCGACCCTTTTTAAAAATGGGTGCAATGTTTCCCATTTTCCAGTCACTAGGGTCTTCACCTGCCTGCCATCACTTTTCAGATATGATGGAGAGTGGCTTGGCAACTACATCAGCCAGTTCCCTCAGGACTCTGGGGTGCAACTTGTCAGGTCCCATGGGCTTATGTAAGTTCAAGTTCCCCAGGTGGTCTCAAACCTGATCTTCTCGTACAGTGGGAGGAACTTTGCTCCCCCAGCCCCTTGCCTCGAGGTCCATCCACTTGAGACATGTGGAAAGAAAGACTGCCAGTAAGGACTGGGGCAAAAAGTTGTTGAGCACCTCAGCCTTCTTTTCCATTGTTACCATTTTGCCAGCCACATTCGTTGGTGTGGGTACAGGTTTTTTGACCTTCCTTTTCTGGCTGACATACCTACAGAAGCCCTTCTTACTCTTTGCGCCCCTTGACAAGTTCAGCTCCAGCTGTGCCCTGGTCATCTTGACTCCATCTTTACACAACTGGGCAGCATCCCTACAGTCTTCCCAGGGTACTTGTCCCTGCTTCCACTGCCAGTGCATTTCCTTCTTGCCCTTTAGTCTGATTGCTGGTCTCGGCTCATCCATGCCTGTCTCTTGACTTCCTTGCTTTTTTGGTTGCCAACAAAAAAAGAAATCCTTTCCTGATTTCTTATACCTGGGGATCAAGAGATCTTGTGCTGCATGGAAAGCATCCTGACAGATCTTCCAGATCTGTTCTGCTCCCTTATCCTTGAAGGCTGTTTCCCAGGGGCCCTATTAACTAATTCCTTGAACAGCTGGAAGTTAGCTTTCCTAAAATTCAGTGTCCTGGCTTTACTCTTTGCCTGTCTCATCTCCCTCAGGACTGCAAACTCCATCAGTGCATGATCACTGCAGCTCAAGCTGCCTCTGATCTTGGCATCAGAGATTAGCTCACTTGTGTTGGTAACCAATGGGTCTAGTAAATGTTGAGAATTAGGGTCGAAACTGTTCATTTACTTAACTGAATTTTTGCACAGGATATAGCCATTTCTTCACTGACTCCTCATTTAAAAAATCGGGGATTTGTGTGGATATAAGCTTCCTTGTGTTTGAGCTAAGTACGTATAGAACTATATTTATAAAAATGGAAAAGCTAAAGATTGTATTTGAAGCTACCATTATACTGGTTGAAATACCTGGAAGAAAAGAACTTTGATGTAGTATTTCAACCATGAAGTTATAGTACCCTTCACAGCCAGAATAACTGTTTAAATGAAATTCTGTTTATTCAGGTGGAGCAGTAGATCACAGCATTTCTCAAAGATTTAAGATAATTAGCAGCACATATTCTATAAAAGTCACAACTGTTTTTTTAATAGAAATTGTTACCTATAGGTATATTATAATTACTGCATGTATTTTACAATAATGCTGTATGTCACACATCTGGCCACCAGGGTGGTTTTGAAAAATTGCCAAGCGCTTAGTTTCTTTTCCCTATATCTAGGATAAATATAGCTCTCTTTAAATTGGCTGCACAGTTATTATTCTGCCATTATGAATAATTCTACTGTACAATTTTAAAGACAAAAAGAACATTTATCGAAAAGGAATGTCCTTCTACAAGTAAAAGTTATTGCTGTTTTGTGACTGTAAGTAGTTCTCCCATCTGTTTTATCAAAAGCAACTTTAAAACAAACAAACAAACAAACAAACAAACAGATGTTTAGCTAAAGTTGTTTTTTCAGATAGAGTTATGGCATAGACAAACAGCAAAACAAAACATACGGATACAAATTAGGATTTTTTTATCTTATTGTGGCTTTAGCGAACAGCTACAAAGTGCAAGGACTGTTCATTACCTGTGGTGGAAAGAATTAACTCCCTGGTTTGTACTGGCACATTGAATTCCCTGTTAAATTGAGGCAATCCTGAGTGATACCAGTCAGGTGATAACACTGAGCCCTTAAAAAATGGTTTATTTAACTGGAGCAGAAAACTAAAGATGTTAACGTATATTGATATGGAATGGCTAATGATAGGTGAAATGTCTAGACTTTACATAAATTGTTCTTTGTTCTGTTGAAGTCTACTCATAGACAACACACAATCAAAAGTGTTTTTGAATTTTTTTTTTCAACCTTTTCTGTAATTTATGCATGAGTAATTTTTTGGGAGACTTCTGCAGGCGGATAACTAGTACAAATGTTTTTTAAGTGTAGACTGTCCCACTGTTTTTCAAAGCTTTTTCTTTTAGTTCAGCAGGTCAGGAGCTAGTTATTTTTAAATAGACCCAACAGCACTCAACAAGTAAGCCAGTGCACAGTGTTACCTGAGTCTGAACATGTAATGTGCCATAGGAAGTTCATGAGCGTAGTCTGCTAAACTCTGAAAGCCTCTGAATTAACTCGAAAAGTGTCCTGCTTTTGCAGAACTGTCCCAGATGGTTGTGTTTTTGAGGTACATGCCTGCTTTGCTTTGCTCTCGAGAAGACCTCACTGCCAGGCATTTTCACGGTGTATTCAACCACAGCAGTGGAGCAAAAGGCAGGGTAATCCACAGTCAGCATTGCTTTTACAAGTGCAGCAATAAAAGAAATAATGTTTTATATCTCTCCAGCTTAAGAGTTTAGGCTGCTGCAGAATAGTTGGAAACCTCTTAGCCTTCAGTGCGGTTTGGGTTAGAATATAGCCATCACAGGTCATCCATGAAGCGACTGATCAGCAGTTGTAAACTGATCTATTGCCAGTAGACTGCTGCATGGTGGCTTGAAGCATGGTCACTATGTTTTAGGGTAAGATGAGGATGCGAAACCGGTCTACAGCAAAATAGCTTCAGATTGAATCTTTTCAGCAGTGGGTAAGAGCTACATATTATGAACCTGATAACCAGTATTTTGCAGAAGGGTATTCTGTGTGTAACCTGCAATACTGAGTTGTTCATACCTTCAGTGGGAGATAATAGCTCTTTGGCTGTGCATGCAGGGGTCTCTCTGGTGACCTGTGGAGGGGCTCTGTGCTGGCTGTTCTGCAGATATGGGGAGCAGTCTGGCATCTGTGAAAAAGATTATGGTGTGAGGGTTGCTAAGGAGATACTGACTGCAGTATTTCCATAAAGCTAGAAGTTTTTGGTTTCACATCTTTTGAACTGCTCTACCAATAAGGAGGTACTGTTCATTTAGTATTTAATGGAGGCTGCCATGAAAAAATAATGATCTTTCTGATTGTCTATGTTACTTATCCACATAGATAAATAAAAATATCTACTGCAAAAGCAGTAAGAAAAAATGCTTTTGTATACATTTTATAATAAAATTTATCTACCAAAAATGTTTTTGTACACATTTTATAAAATATTTTATCTATCCACCCATATAAATCAAAACATTAAGAAAAAAATGGAGAACTGAGGCAAAGAAGGGTGCTTACCCTCAGCTACTGACTTACTGTATGAGGGTCATACCCTTGGTACCCCCTGTTAGCAAGTCACACAGCACCAGTGACTGGGAAAGCTTTCTAGCAGATGTATCTAGCCAGGCAGATGCACCAAGGTATAAACCTGTTTCGCAAGATGCATTTCTCTGTCTCTCATGGACAGGCTACAACAATTCAGTCCTATTAATTGGGAAGTATAAATAGGCTAGCTACTGTACTCCAGGTCAATGAGTAGATGTATCTCACTTGTTGCTCATTTTCTGCACTTTGTTTTGGACCATGCAAGATGCCACTATGGGAACAGAGGCTGCCGCTTTCTCCACTCTAGCTGAAGCATCTGAGTTCAGTCCTGCTTTACTTTTGGGATGGAGCTTCAGAAACAGCTCATTTTCCAACAAATTTGCATTTCCAACAAATTTGTTGGTCTTCAGGGCTGACAGCAGATGTATCTGCTCACACTGGTTGCTACACATGGATAGGAGAAAGAAGACTTTTTTTTTCTGAGAGTATTTTAGTGTATGGACACATATTAGATATCCTTACTTACATTTTATTAGATCTAATCTATACAGTACCATAGACACTGATTTTTGTGAACTTCTATTGACTTCAACATTTGACTTACAGCAAGTTGCACCTTGTGATGAAATTCACTGACAGAGACTGATTTCTTAAAGGCTTAACAATAAAACCCATTGGAAAGGAAACTCACCACTGTTGGCAGAATGCGAATAAAGTGCTTGAAAGATCCAACTTTGTAAGATCTGTCTACTACAGATTAAATTTAAATTTAGAATAAAAACTCAAACACATTTTCAGCTCTTTGCTTTTTTCCCCGCCTTTTTTTTTTAAAAAAAAAAGTAAAATGACACCTTCCCACAGATGCTGTGCCTCTCTCCTGCATTGTCAAGTGGAGCTTTGTCACACATGGGAAGCTGATAAAATCTTTGCAGCCATGGTATCCTGTTTGCTTTGTTCCTGTGATGGACACGAGCCACAGTGGCATCCCACCTAGCTCGGCCTCAGTAGTCACCTCAAAATAAGTCACCTTCTGAATTAGGCTGTACCAACAACTGTTGCTTTTCTCAGTGCTGATGCTGTGACCACATCTGACAAGCACTGAGTGGTTTTAGCCACATGCTGAGCTGACTGCCTCTCGACTGGCAGTGACCTGTGCTGCTTTGTTTCAGTCCTGAGGGGTCTGGTGATCCTCTGCTGGTGGTGAGCTTAATGGTTCTGGCTCCATGCTGTTAGAGTACCTTTGTGTCAAAGAACAAAGGAAAAACCAATTTATTTTTTTTAAGAAACATAGCTTTGGAAAAGCAGAAGGGAAAAATAAAGTCACTAAAGCTGTGCTTGTTCATGTAACAAGAAAGTTTTTACTACAGCTTAAAAATATTTTTCTTAGGACTATTGAAGGCAAAATAGCTATACTACCGACCACAGAAGTGAAATTTAGAAATAAAACTTAAAGAAGCTTAGAATAAGCATGTGCACAAATATTAGATTGGATAGATCAGAGAGCTGGGCAATCACCAACTGTATGAAATTTAACAAAAGCAAGTGCTGGATTCTCCACCCAGTACAGGGTAATCATGGTCTTGCATACAGATAGCGGGATGAGAGGCTGGAAGGCAGCCTTGTGGAAAAGGCTCTGTGGGTTTGGGTTGATGGAAAATTGAATATGAGTCAACAGTGTGCCCTGGCAGCCAAAAGGGCCAGCCATGTCCTGGAGTGCATCAAGCACAGCACAGCTTGCTGGTCAAGGGAGTTGATTGTCCCACTCTATACTGCGCTGGTGTGGCCTCACCTTGAGTTCTGCGTGCAGGTTTGGGCACCTCAATATAAGAAGGACATCAAGCTATTAGAGTGTGTCCAGATGAAGGTGACTGAGATGGTGAAAGGTCTTGAGAGCAAGGCTTATGAGGAATAGCTGAGGTCACTTGGTTTGTTTAGTTCGGAGAAGAGAAGACTGAGGGGTCATCTCATCACTGAGGGGTGAGCTCATTGCAATCTACACCCTCCTCAAGGGGGCCAGCAGAGGGGGAGGTGCTGATCTCCTGTCTCTGGTGACCAGCAATAGCACATGAGGAAATGTAATGAAGCTGTGTCAGGGGAAGTTCAGGCTGTTTTTTAGGAAAAGGCTCTTCACTGAGGGGGTGGTTGGTCACTAGAACAGTCTGACCAGGGGTCATGACACCAAGCCTGTCAGGGTTCAAGGAGCTGCTGGACAACACTCGTAGTTGTATGGTTTAGTTTTAGGCACTCCTGTGAGAAGCAGGGAGTTGGACTTAATGATCTTTATGGATCCCTTCCAACTCATTACTGAATTCACTGTCTATGGCTTTAAGGTTTCTAAATAGTGGAACTTTCCTTGTCTGTGCAGTGAAGTGTTTAGCACATTTTGACATTCAGAGGCAACAAGGAGATAATATTTCTCCAGTATTTGGAAAATTTTAATTTAAAAAGATTTCCTGTTATATGCTGTGTACAACTTCATTTCATCTTAGAGTATGGCTTTAAATGAGTCTTCATGGTGAAATGAATGACCTCTTGTTATGATGCCTTCTGCACAATTTCAGATGTTCCTTTCCTAAAGATAATTATCTCAATGAAATGGAAAGCATTATTGCAATTTTAAGAAAATTCTTCTGCAACTTCCAGAGCGTATTCCCTTTCTTCTCTTCAAAATTATCTACATCAGTTGTTTGTATGTTGCATGGGCGGGATGTGGTTCATACTTGGACTTTTTAAGCTTTTTTAAAACAGAGTACTTAGAGTTGTTAGATATTTTTTCCTCTGTTTCTTCCACAAAAAGCAATTGCAATTAAGTAAAGTAGGCTAGTTTGATAGGCTATTTTCACAATTACAGTTTGTGATGTGCTTGTGTTTGTTGGGCAATGTTGTAGCAATCTGTCAGCCAGCTCTGGGGTCCAGCATATCTCTATGGGGTAAAAGCATATAAAAACCCTCCACTTTCAGAGGCAGTGTACTCTGCCTCTTAACAAGACTGATTAGTTTAGACTTGGCTCTGCACTTGCTACAATGATATTATGGCCAAGAGCTGATTTCACACTTACTTAATTCATGCTCACACTTCAACAAGAGTTACAAGAATTTATTTTCTTATTTTACTTACAAAGATTTGTCTGATGGAGATGCTCTGTGGTTGTTCAGTCCTGGGCCAAAGACAGGAGTTGTCCTTTTATGGAGTGGACTGGGGCTAGAGCACTTCAGTATAGAAATTTTGGGTTTAAATCACACCTCTAAGGAGGCACGAGGCTATATTTTGGGAAACTCTCCTTTCACCTGTGAAGAACCCCTCATATTTCAGATCCAGTTACACATTAGTCAGAAAAGCCACACAGTTCTCTCTTCAAGTGAAATATTTTTTCCTACTCTTTTTGAAAATGGTATATTACATACTAAAGGGACTGCACGTCAACCTTTTGAAAGAAAAGACTTTTTTTTCCCATGAAGAGGGAATTTAGATGCCCACCTAGAAAGGTAAGCTCAGAGATGTTTATCTTTTCTTGAGATTTATATCTAAATCCCTGAAAGTGTCTTTTGTGCCTCAAAGACACTTTTTGCCTCACTATTAAAGCCACATATTCCTTCTTCATTCACTTGTCCACTCTGAGTCTTGCAGTTTGAGTAATTTTCTTTTATAAATGGGTGTCCTCAATTAAGAGGTGCCTTATCTGTCTCAACAACACATATTTCTTTGATGCTTAAATCCTCACTTATGAATTCAGACAAGCTTTCCAAACACATTTATGTGACTGCTTCCCCTTGGTCATGGAAAAAGCTTTGTGTTCCAGACTTTTCATTAAAGAACTACCCTTGTGAGGCTTTTGAGACCCTTAAATGCACAAAGTTCTTTATGGATAATTGGTAAGCTGTGTTCAATTGCATTCCAAATAACACTACTGAAATAGGCAATAGAGAACTGTTGTAGAAGCATAAAAAGATGTGTGGAAAAGCACAGTTAACTTTCACATCCAGTACAGCAGGGAGATTTGGAAAGGGAAAAGTTGTCTTCCAAATCAAGGGGAGAATGCTGTTACTCATTTGTTCTGGACCTTAATCATCTCTATCCTTATATGATGGCTTCTTTGAGATGGCTTTTATTTCTTTTACATGGTACATTTGTAAAAGTCAGTTTGTTCTGAAAAGTATTATTCAAATTGCTCAAAACAGGAAAATCTCCAAAATAAATACCAGGTAATATATGTGGGGAAAGTGCTTTGCTTGTAAATATGTAAAGTAGACAATGAATTTGTCCTTACTACATGATGCAAGTCAGATTGTTTATTTTCTTAACTGCCTGGCCAACTAGAGGTGAAAATTCTTTTCTTTTTGCTTCTGAAAATAGAAACTATATTACCTCTATATCTGCAAATAATGTGCAAATAGTAGGACATCTCAAAGTTATTTGTGATTATTCTTTTTTTCCCTGCTTTAAAAGCAGCTAGGTTTTATACTAAAATAACGGAATCAGGGGCTAAGTTGAAGATCAAATAATTAGTTGCTTGTCAAAAATAGTGCAGAAGAGAGGATGTGATGGAAGAATTAAATTCATCCTTTCACAGTTACTATATGTGTGGCTGTTCAGTAAATATTCTATTAGGGAAAAACATTCATTCTTCTTGTGGACCTGGAATAAATTCCAGAAGATAAAGGACAGAAATGAACTAAGTTAAGTGAAATGTGCTAAATGCTGCAAAACTCTGATAATCAGATCAGAATGCTGCCAGTGAGGAAGGCATGTTTTTTAAAATCAAAATATAATACTTAAGGTAATTGTTTGATAGAAAAAAGAATAAGAAGAAAAAAAAGACCTATAAAAGATGTATTTAATGAAGTTCTTTTGTTTTTAAACCATACTGTAGCCATTTTTGGGTCAACACTCCTCATTCAGAAAGAAAAAATAAATTAGATTTTATGTCTTGAAACATTCCTTCCTCTTTGTAATAAAATCCAGTCTGAAGGTGTTTAAATACCATCCAGGCAGTCACAGACAGGGCTGTAGCCCTGACCTAAGGATTTCTTCCTCCCAGGCTGTCTCCTCTGCAGCAAGAAAACAGCTTATGCAATCCTACTGGCATGCTAGAAGTTGATGTCCACCCTCTAGTACTCTTATGGCACTCGCTGTCACCATCTGAAAGAATGTAGTAACAGGTAATTCAGAAAAGCTAGTAAAGAAAGGCTGGCAACAAGCCCCTCTATTTGAGCCTGACGACATGCTGATCACAGGACTGGGAATGTAGTTGTTCCTCCTCTGTGAGGTAAAAATGCTCTGACTGAGAGGCCCAGAAAATGCCTCCATAATCCTTAGGGCAAGACTGAATATTTGTACCAAGAGCAAAGCTTTTATATGAGGGCCTTATTCAAGGAAAGATTCATTTTCTTTGACTGCTTGAATGTAACTACTTTTATGGTCAAGTGGTCAAATTACTTATTTGCAAGCTATGATTCCCAGTGTTTGTTATCGGGCCTCTGGGTGAATTTTTGGGCCAACCCAATGACTTGTAAAGAGTCTTAAAAGCGTGAAATAGGATACAAGATTTTTTTCTACTCATGGAGAAAGAGGCGCTTTTTGAATAATGAGACCTGTAAGGTTACTCTGATGCTGTGCTGGGAAGGGAAAAGAAAACGTGTGCTCTCTTCCTCTGTTGCCTTGATTTCACAGCAAGAAAAAGCAAGCTCATGGGTTAGGGAGAAGCTGTGGAAGGACTGACAATCAAATGTTAATTCTTTGTTTTTTTCCAGTGCATAGTACCACAATGTGCAGTCAAAATATTGTTCTGATATCCCTGTGCAACCCATATGGCTTTCTCATCATGAAAAGAAGTTTACTTTTATATGTTCATGGAAATCCACAAGGCAAAGATTTTTACTAAAGGTATGATGATACAACTGTGTATGCAAATGTGGGTAAAGAAGCAGCACACACATACACGCATACCCACCCACCCACCCAATGTCTTCTCTTGCACCAAAGCTAAAAAGGAAACCTTCTCTAAGGACACTTCAGGAGGGATATAAGATGCTTCAGGTATATGAGAATTGTTTTTCCTCTTCATAGACAGAAAAATAAGCACCACCTCTTTACTTTCAGGGACCTCTTGCCCAGGGGGAGACCTATCAGCTGCCAGCAAGAAATGACGGAATCATCAGGACAAAAGAAAAACAGCCAGAAACCAACTCCTTCAACATTAGATGGAATTTTCCAGCAAAACAAATAAGTTTCTGGAGAACATCAGGTGGGTGAAAGAGGTGAGCTATTATTAGTACATTGTTGCCATGAGGGAGCACGATAGAAAGCTGCAACGTAAACAGAAAATTCAGCATGGAGAGGTGATGGAGCAGCTATCTGACATGGAAAACCTGTGTTTGCAGCCTCTCCTCCGCCCCGCGGACTTCATAGGCAAGGTCAGCTCAGCACCTCACCAGTCATTCAACACAGGTACTACTCCAGGTATGACAAGTGAAGCAAAAAGGGAGGAAGAACATGTCTAGAACTAAATGCATTGCATGTGACAAAAGCATGGAAAGAGCTCTTGTAGGATTTGTATTTAGTCAAGACATATAATAATTTTAATACAGTGGTTCTGCAAATGTTATTCCCTCCTCCCAGTCTGTTGCTGCACTTTGTTGCTCAGCTGGTTGAAAGCTTTGTATGCACTTCCATTCTTGTTTATTTTATGCATTTTTTTAGTTTTATTTTTCAGTATGGGATAGGAAGGGATTCAAATGACAAGTGCTGTTTTTTGCTTTTATTTCTGCCTGATTGTTCGGTGTTTATGTGAATGTAAACTACTGGCTGTACTGCTGCATTTTATAATTCAGATATCCTGAGGAAGCATTAATTAAATAAAATTCTGCTTTTAATAAATTGTCACATACATTTGACTACTTCAGGCCTATGGAAAAAAAAAACAACCAACCAAAAAAACCCAACCAACCAACAAACAAACAAAAAAAACCCCAGAAAGAAAAAGAGAGGAAAAAACCCCACTAAAAAAGAATCCCTAAAAGCAATCTGTCAAGTCAGAGATACGTTGCTGAAGTTGCATTATCCATTATGACAGCCCCTCCCTAGCCAACATTTTACATTGTTATGATAATTTGCTCTGCAAAACAAGCGTGTGGGCACATACGGCATCCCATTATTTCTTTTGCTTCCTTGGAGTCAGACCCTGTTATCACAGGTGCATTTTCTGGCTGCCTCCTCCTTCTGTGTAAATGAACACTGGCATCAACCCACCCCTGGGAAATGCTCGCTGCCTCTTCCTTGCAAATGTTATGCAGCGCAAAGGACTCCCCTGCAACACATGGCAATTCTACCCTTTTGCATCCAGTCTGTCACAACTGTAAGCAGCCTCAAGTTGCCTGTAATTGCCCAAATGCACATTTTACAACCATCCTGCAATTAATTGCACCTTAGTGTGCAATTAAACCTCCTTCTGCCAGGTGCTCTCACATCAGGACCATAGTCCTATCAGCCAGGGCACAGGCAGATCAGCCAGGATTTGGGAACTCTCTGGCTTCTTACACCCTGCTCACAGTTGATCATGACAATCAACAGATATCTGCTCTCATTGGCATTTTCCTCATCATCACCATTAAAAGAAAGATCATGGGCACATATGTACCATGATAGGCCTTGCATAATTCATGAATTCTTTTCACATATCGCCTATTCTTGGTAAGCTATCAATCCTCACTACCAAACGCAGTCTGCTCCATAGCTACCTGACAGACGCCTCTGCAGGAACACTGTTCGCTGATCAACAAATGCTGTAAACTACAGGAGGCCAAATTAGTCAGGCTTCTAATAGCACCCTGTTACAGCATAACCTCTTTCATGGATGTGACTGTGAAATGACAGGATGGAGCAAGGTTTCTTTTGGGGTGGTGGCTTATGCACCTGCCCCTATTGACTTCATCACTGCACAGTAATAGTCTCATCATTCTTTGCTTCTCAGTCTTCACCAGAGCCACAGACCAACAAACATCTCCACTGTTGTTTTAAAACACACAATTCCATTGCTCACATCCAGCAGATGTGGATTTCTTAATAAAACACACAGTAGGTAGATCAGACCGACAGGACGGTATCAGTTTGTTCCCGACACTGTTTCTGACTTTGCCTATTTGATTTTCACTAACAGAGTTATAAAAGCTAGAACATCTCTGAAACAGGTAAACAAGCCCTTGTCAGGGATGCTACTGATGATTTGCCAAGCAGAAGTACATTTCTGCATTGGATTACAGGAGAAAATTGCACTCCCCTTTGCAAAACAATTAAGATGACCACTTTGCTTAGAAGCTCAGTGTAGTATTCTACTGTACAGCCTATAACTCTGGCCAAGACACAGTTTCTTGGTTCCTTTTTCTGTTGAGGCTTAACTTAATAAAACTGTATGCTGTACAGACATGCACATACTCATATGAAGTCTGAAGTCTTAGTCTATGTTTTACATGAATAAGGATTTCTAGATGTCAGTCTGTGCTCCAGTACTGTCCTTTGAGGCTGGAGTATAGTCCACACAGAATAGACAGGATCCTGTATCTCAAATGCATTAGATATTTAAATTGGCTGATAAAGCATCCATTAAAATGACTGTTTGCTAGATATATGTCCTAAAAGTTACTATAAACAGCTCTGTCTTCAGTAACTTAAGTTACTCTTATGAGGTAATCCTTCATTTATCATGAAGATGATCAAGTCTGAAAATCATAAAACCAAAACACAGATACTGCACAATACAGCAACAATAGGTTTATGAATCTGTCAATCTTTAGAAGGGAATAATACATCTTTAACACTATTCAAACAATAAAACATGAAGTCTCAAAATCTTGCAGCAGTTCTTGTATCTGCTGTCTGAGAAGGAAAGAGAGGCTTTTGATTTTTTTTGGCACATTTACAATAAAACCTACTAAACATGCATTTTTGAGTTTACCAGTCTCATATCAAACCCATACATATCTTAAAAATTATATGTAGCATTCCATCGTAGGGTTGTGACCAGCAGCGCAGAGCCTGGCTGGAGGCCTGTAGCTGGCGGAGTTCCCCAGGGGTCAGTGCTGGGTCCAGCCCTGTTCAACTTGCCCATCGGTGACCTGGGTGGAGGGACAGAGGCACCCTCAGCAGGTTCCTGATGACACAGATCTGGAGGAGCAGCTGACACACCAGGAGGCTGCGCTGCCGTTCAGCGAGACCTGGGCGGGCTGGAGAGTTGGGTGGGGAGGAACCTCATGATGTTCAACAGGGGCAAGTGTAGGGTCCTGCACCTGGGGAGGGACAGCCCCGTGCACCAGCACCGGCTGGGGGTGACCTGCTGGGGGGCAGCTCTGCAGAGCAGGACCCGGGAGTGCTGGTGGGCAGCAATATGCCCATGAGCCAGCAGTGTGCCCGTGTGGCCAAGGTGGCCAAGGGGGATCCTGGGGGGCACGAGGAGCGTGGCCAGCAGGCTGAGGGAGGTGACCCTCCCCCTCTATTCCAGGTGGGTTTGGAATGTCTCCATTTGGCTGCCCAGTTCAAGAGCTACTGGAGAGGGTCCAGCACAGGCTACGAAGCTGATGAGGGGACTGGAGCATCTCCCTGATGAGGACAGGCTGAGGGAGCTGGGCCTGTTTATCCTGGGGAAGAGGAGGCTGAGAGGGGATCCTAGCGACCTGTACCAATATCTTAAGGGCGTGTGAGTGCCTAGAGGACGGGGCCAGGCTCTTTTCAGTGGTGCCCAGTGACAGGACAAGGGGCAACGGGCACAAACTGCAGCCCAGGCAGTTCCACCTGAATACGAGGAAGAACTTCTTTGCCTTGGCGGTGGCAGAGCGCTGGCACAGGCTGCCCAGAGAGGCCGTGCAGGCTCCTTCTCTGGGGACATTCCAACCTGCCTGGATGCGATCCTGTGCAACCTGCTGTAGGTGACTTGCTTCAGAAGGGGGTTGGACTAGGTGCCTTCCAACCCTTATCATTCTGTGATTCTGTGATCTGCGGAAATTCTCTTCCCATAAGAAATAAATTCTTATGACTTTTGAGTCAGAAAATCTTTAAAGATCTATAGTTTTGTATAAGTACCACCCCACCTGAGTTTAAGAGGAGGTAGTGAATATTAGAGAAGAAATATTTTGAAGATTTTCAAATACCTGTAAACATATCCACGTCAGAGCCATCTGAGATACTTTCTTTTTGTGTTAGGGCCTTAATATAGTATTATCCTCTAAGGCCGATAGAATAATGCATGCTTCTCTCTATGGTTTGGGGAAGATTTACAGTAAATGAAAGTCAAGCACCAAAGCATCCAGAAAATCAAAGTTGTTATTTGTGCTGCTTGCTTGTATGGTGAGAAAGCATTCCAGGGACTGGAGGAAGGGGAAGGAAGCTCTATATAAAGAAAAGCATGTCTGAAAAATTATAGCAGAGTATTCTTTGAACTCCACAGAGTGTAAGAAACAAGACTAGGGAATGACCCCTCATGCTTGCAGTTGACCTGGGGCATATCTACCACTTCAAACGCACATTGCCTCATATGCTTTTCCAAAATATGAATTTGCTTTTCTATATCTATAATTTTCACACACTTTTGTGATTTCTCAGGCAGCAGACTGGCTCTTTTCTCATATAATTATTGTCTTCTCATATCAGTTAAGCAAGCAGATGGTCACACAGTTTGTACACACAGATTTCCAAATGTTCCTAGTGTTTGACTCTTGTTGATGGTCACAGCCAACAACACCAAATAGGTTTATCTCCAAATTGTGATAAAGCAAAATGACCATTAAGTTGTATCAAAGGCTGTTATTCATTTAGGTTTAGTAGAGTGTTCATTATAGTCATTATAGTAATACACATTATATTACATAAATACGACCACTGTGTTAATAGCCCAATTCTGTAACAATTCATTCAAAGGAACAGCAAAAAAAACTTCTAACAAAGATATCTCACTATGAGAATGCCCTGCCTGGGGCATGCTGCTCGCTGGCGTAACAGGGTAGTGGCAACTACCCCGTGGCAACTGCACTTCGTAAGGTGTTTAACTGTGTGCGGACACACTTGGATACAAAAAATCACCTGGGTCTCAATCAAGCTGTCATATGAACAGATAGTTGTGTTTTGGAAGAACTCTTTTCTAGGTAGTTCAGTCATACTACTTTTTTGACTTTGAGGTAAATTTATTTTTATTGTCAGATTAGGTCTTTCTAGTGTTTTCTCTTGTTTTAGGGATACTCCATATAAAAAGGCATTTGATTATCATGTCAGTAGTTTGTAGGTGAAGATATTTATATATATACATATACATATATATATATGTCTCTAAATTTTGTTCAATTCATAAAAATTTTAACATACCAGTAAAAAGATTCCTTTGTGCAGATTTTTTACTATAACTCCCCATAGTTCTCTCTTGGAGTCAATTAAAATCCAAAGGATGTTAGAATATAAGAAAGATCCCTCTTGGTGAGATCAGTGGTCCATCTAGCCTAGCACACTACTTACAAAAGTGGCACTATGAGATGCTATTTAATAAGACTATAGGAGTCTGGTTTATTTCCTGGTCTTAATGAATAATAGAATGCATTAATAAATGTAGTGGTGGTTCATATATGATAAAAAAGCAAGGAAATTCTTTAAAGTGAGAAGGTAGAATTATTTTTGCTTTCCCACTAGCTACTTATTCATGCAGTAAATGTATAGGATCAGGATTTAAATAAACATGCCTTCCCATCTGAGTCAAAATGCATGAGTCTTTTTGAATGCTGAAGGTGCAAACGCTGAAAATAGGCTGCAAAATTGTGAGAGAGAAAGTACAACTGCATTCATGGAACATCCTCTGCAACTGGCAGGAAATTCTATTTCCCTCCAGGAACGTGCAGTGAACCTGAAGCATTATTATGAAGTCCACACACAATCAGGGTCATGGTGATCCTGAAAGAAAATAATAAAAGGAAGCCAGCAGGAACAGTGTCTTCATTCCCCGTAGGATTCCTATCTGTTTCCCTTGTTGTTAAAGCACAGCCAAGGCATTACTTATTCTGACCCGTACACCTGCGTGCAGACACAGCTTGCTTTGAACACATGCTCTGGGTACATACAGGTACTCTGGAGTGCTACTCTGTTAACTGTCACTGCTGCTCCCCTTCCCTTTCTGAATCTCAAATGAAAGGATAGTGCTGTTGTCCTTCTCAATGACGGTCAACCTATTCTTCATATTACCTAAGCCCTGCCTCCCCCACTACCCCTGTAACAACCGCCTCACACACACACATTTAGAAAGGGCAAGGGCCATAGTGATGGTCTGCTAGGGGCTTTTTGGAGTTGCTTGTCTTGCTTTGCTTTTGCTTAAAAGAAAGAGCAAAGAGGTGTATCAAATGGAGTATTTTCCCCGACAGTGAAGAAGAGGATAAGACTGTAACCCCCTTGCCTTAAGCACCAGTGGAGAAAGCAGAGCACAAGGGCTGCATAACAGTGGTGGTAAAAGTGGGATGGTTGGTGCAGTTGTGCTAATATCACAACCATACAGAGAAACTAAAGCTGCTTTGATTTCTTCAGTTGTCCATAGCTAATTCCCCCTATGCAAAGACCTAATTCTGATACCGGTAGGTAGCAATGAGGAATGGTTTAATTAATATGTGACTCTCTGCTAGAGATATTTTTTTGCCAAATACTTCATCTTGCTGAGTCATAGCAAGCAAAGGCTTACTGATTACATTGTCATCTGCCATGAGAAAAGAGCAATGCAGAAGGCAACTGGCAACTAGCATAACAGCCAGAGAGTGAATGGAGATGCTCTAGAGTGCTGTTTAGAGCAGTATATTCAAAATCATCTCTTGTAGGAGTTCATGTGTCATCACTGAATCTTTAGGGAGAGCTGAACAAGACTAGCTTCCTCAGTCAGGTGCTATGAATCTTTACTGTAGTTACACAATACTGGGAACACCTTTGAGACCAAATTAATTCAAATTACCAATCCTCCTCTTGCCTTTGCTTGTCAGTGACAGAGAAGAAATTATCTCATGGTGTTTGAGTAAAGCAGATTTGTTTAACTTTTCTCTGTTATTAACCTCAGGGTCTTTTACTTACATTTTTAACCAGTGGCAAGACCTGTTCTCACTCTTCCACATTGAGTCGTGGGTGAGCATCACCTGTTTTCTGAGCTTCAAACAGTGGAAGAATGAGTAAGGTGTGAATATGTGTCTGTAAAGATGGCACTGAGGTCTGAATAAACCAGGTGGTATAGCCCTAGAGCCTGTGGGATTTTTTTCCTGGCTTTAGCTGGTAGTGCTGAAAAATGACCTTAGAGTCTGAAAGACAGTTTATTTCCTCTTAGTTTTTTATGATCAGCTATACTGGGTGTGTGTGGCCAGACTATGGTGCTGGGGCTGCCGGGCACCCCTGGGCCCAGCCGCGGGCGCTGCCCCCGTGCCCGGTGGAGCCCGTGGCCGCCGGCTGCCAGACGGGCCTGGCGCTGGCCATGGCCCAGCACATCGGCCATGGTGGCAGTGCCTCTGGGATAATGTATTTAAGAAGGGGAAAAAAATGCACAACTGCAGCCAGAGAGAGGAGTGGGACTGAGGGAGAGCAGCGGCCCTGCAGTCCCCCGGGTAGGGCAGGGCAGGGCAGGACAGGGGGAGGCCAGGGAGCTCCCAGAGCTGGAACGACCCCAGGCTGGAGCAGGGCAGAGCATGAGGGGGAAGAGACAATGTGATATTAATTTCCTGCGACTCCCCCTTCCCTGCACTGTTTGTGGGAAGGAGGTAGAGAAAATCGGGAATGAAGATGAGCCTGGGAAGAAGAGAAGGGTCGGGGGTGGGGGGGTGGGGGGGCAGGCAGGGGGTAGATGTGTCAAGATTTGTTCTTATTTCTCATTATCCTACTCTAATTTGATTGGCAATAAATAACTGATTTCCCCAAGTCGAGTCTGTTTGGCCTGTGACGGTAATTGCTGACTGATGCCTCTGTCCTTATCTCAACCCATGAACCCTTCACTGTATTTTGTCTGCCCTGCCACGCTGAGGAGGGGGCAGACAGAGCAGCTGGGTTGGTACCTGGGGCCTGCCAAGGTTAACCCACTGCACCCGCTCACAGGGCTGTTCAGGACACACTCACGGAGTCATTTGGAAACTTTGATACGTCTTTGGCCATCCACATGAGGCAGATAGACTGATGAAACAAAACAAAACAAAACAAAACAAAACGAAAAAAAAAAAGATAATTATAATTAAAAAATTACCAAGAGAGTAATTGTACAATTGTACAGTTCATGGTGGTGGGTAATGGTTAGCTCTGGAGCTGCTTTCCCACACTGCATTCCCCACAACATCCTTGCAGGTGATGACAATTCACTTTGCATCGTGTGGTCAGTATATGAAACTTTGGATCGGCCTTCATACAGATGCCTATTCTTATCAATAATGGACAAAGTTACAAATTTTAAACCTCAGAAATGGCAAGCAGAGTGGCAATGAGCACTTGTGAACAAATCTACAATTCATTCCAGTCTCTATAATTTTCTTTTGCAAGCACTTATTAAGAAGAATTTATGTCAGACATTATGCACGTCATTTCTGTAAGTTAAAGCAAAGATCTTAATGATGAAATAGGAGTGCTGCTAAGTTTTCGAAAGTGTCTGCTGTTCTGTTTTGTCAGAACCCATGTATTGAAGAAAACCCATTGAATCTCATGCTTCAGAACTCAATGCAATGTGCAACCATGTACCACAAAGACAATGAAATGTAGGGTCTGTTGTACAACATTTCCAACCTCCAGAGTCTCTCCCTTTTCCTAAGTCATTTAGAAACGCCTTCTGTTGAGTGTGATGTATGTGTTTGTGTGTACTGCTGTCTGATAACTCTTCCAAGCTCTCACAACAGGTTGGAACACTCTCTTGAGTCTGAGCTTTAGTGCAAACCAGAGACCATTTTCACACCTGAGATTGTCTGTTGGTGGAACTGGCTGTCTCACTTGAGCAATAGGGTGAGCCAGGATACACTCATTGCAGATAACTGGAGAATTTCAGCTTAAGGGTGAACCAGTCAGGGAGATGGGCTTTTTGTCCCTGCCCGTGACAGGGTTGGGAACTAGATGATCTGTAAGGTCCTTTCCAACCCAAACCATTCTATGGTTCTATGATTCTATGAAGTCAGTGCAATCCGTTCGTAAATTCGTAACAGCATCAAAACCATTCCAATCTGAGAACTGGAAGAGAAATATATTCCCAAGGATACCACACATTTTTGTGAGCTCTACATCTTTTTCTTTATGAAATCAAGGGAAAAATGGAGACAGAATTTTATTTTTATCATAATCTCATTCCACAGATTAACTGTGTGACCCAGTCAGAACTAATTGTGGCATAAATACATCTCTTAAGATTTCAGGAAGCTTCACTGAAATTAGGTGATTCAGCATCCAGTCCCAAGTTCCCAAAATAATGGAAGTATACACATAATAAAGAGAATAACATTAGGATAAAGAAAATTAATATACATAAACTATAGTAAATTATGACAATCTGAGAGAGACATGAAGTACCATTCAGTATTTGTGAATGAGCTGTGAGTAGCAGGTGTGGGTAGCAGAAGGCATTACCTACTGGACAAACATGCAGTTAAAATGTGTTGCGGGGGGAATCAATTGAAGTAGAATGGAAATAAAAAATGACTGAAATGGTATTTCAGGGTTGGCGGGTAGGGGAAGAGAAAAAGAAATAAAGCAGGTGTGGCAAAAAGAGGTGAAAACTAGTATATTGGTACTAATCTTTATTGGGTTGTGCCTGTGAGCAGAGAAGTTAATGAGCTGGAAAAAAAACGCTCAGTATTTCAGTGCTGTGAGACAACTGCAAACTCCTTAAGCAGATGGGTCATCAATATAAAGATTAAAGTCTTGGACAAGCAAATAGTTTTCAAAAGAGCACCTAAGAGATGAAAAAATTCTGTAGTAATTGATCCAACCAGCTTCAGGGTACAAAACTGTTAAGTAGTAAAACAGACATAAGAAGTAATGCAAAGTTGCAAGCAAGATACTCAGACTTCTTATCTGTCCATTAGCTTATTATAAGTGATGTGATGGGACTCTAAAAAATGCTACTTCAGAATTTCAAAATCAAAAGCCATTATCTGCTTCACAGACCCTAGGATGGAGTGTTTGTGCAGGACAAGCCATTACACATACTCACTAGTTCCTACACTCCACCCCTGCTGTGTTGAATTAGTTTCAATTTATTACACATCATGTTTAAAATGTAGGTACTCTACATGGCTCTGACAAAGGACTTCATCACGGTCATGTTGAATCAATGATTAATTAATTTACTTAATCTACTTGCTTAATTTGAGTAGTAGAGCCTTGAATAAAGATTGACTACCTCTGCTTGGACATTTATGCAGCTTTAACATTTGTTTCTGTCTATCTTATTTAATAAATAACTGTCCTTGAGAAGAAATGCTGAGTCACTATGAAAAAAACAATAGCTGTCAAAATTATATCCAATGCATTTCATTAGCACTTCTTTTAACTAGACTTTTTGAAATAAATTAGCATGGCCCTGTACTTGAGAAAGAAATTAACTGATTTCTTCAAGGTCAATTTGTGGAATGAATTGCCCACCAGTTCTGGTGGAACTCACTTTGATTGTCAGTATTTGGACTTTGTGTGTCTTGTACCTTCCTTTTTACAGTTAAGAGGATGACAGAGTTTCATAGTGGGCTAGTGAGTAAAAGCTAAAATACTTCAGTAAACTGTAAAATACGCTCTGTAAAAGTAGAGGGTTTAAAAAATCTCTTGAAGCATGGAGTTCAATCATTTGCCACACTATAATCTCTCCTGTGAAGATAGGCTGAGAGAGTTGGGGTGGTTCAGCCTGGAGATGAGAAGGCTATGGGGAGATCTTGTGGCAGCCTTCCAGCACCTAAAGGGAAGCTGGAGAGGGACTTTTTACAAGGGCATGTAGTTATAGGACAAAGGGGGATGGCTTTAACCTGAAATACAGTAGGTTTAGATTAGATATTAGGAAGAAATTCTCCCCTGTGAGGGTGGTGAGACTGGCCCAGGCTGCCCAGAGCAGCTGTGGGTGCCCCATCCCTGGCAGGGCTCAAGCCAGGCTGGATGGGGCTGGGAGCAGCCTGGGCTGGGGGCAGGGGGCCCTGCCCGGGGCAGGGGGTTGGAGCTAGGCGATCTTGAAGGTCCCTTCCAACCCAAACCATTCTATGGTTCTATCATAAAAGTATTTGCTCTTGAATACAGAAGAATTTTCCACTATCCTTTAAAAATCATTGTTTTGTTGGGAACATTTACCTTATACCAAGCTTAAATATCATCATCAGCGTATTCTCCCTCATCCTTGTGCAAATATTGGGCCAAATATTGTTCTGGACTTCATTTAGCACTTCTGTTACCTTTTGCTTTCTGAGGTATCTGTCTAGATGTTATACTTGTTTTCCAATTACGGACAAGTAAATCTTTTCTTTTCTCAGTCTTCTCCTGTATCCTGTGATCCAAATCCCCTGGTCATCCTAGCAGCTTTTTTGCACCCTTTTGAGTTTGATCTTATTCCTAAAGTCCAACCAGAGCTGAGCATGGTGTTCAAGGTTTTCTTCTAGATCATGTACAAGTTATTAACAGGTGGGTGATGAACAAACCTCTAATTTCCTCCATGGTTTTTGGCTTCTATGTTTGTAGTATATATATATATATATAGTGTGTATATATATATATATATATATATATATATATATATATAAAATATTCTTATTATTAGACCCCAATTAAATTGCTTTTCATCTATAGGTTTCATTGTTTCTGTATTTTCAGTTTTCAAAATCACACAGTCCTTCCCGTTTCCCGCAGACTTCAGTAGCTGTGCAAAATCCAGTTATGAGTTATTAATTTTGATGACAAGAGGACTAACATAAATCAACATAATGAACAGAAATCTGGCAACAAAAGTAAGAAATTTAGATTAAAATCCCAGCCTTGACATGAAACAAAATGGTAGTGGAAAATAAAATAGAGGAATTAATTTCTTAAATTTCCTAAAACATTTTTTGTTGTGAACTTCATTTAGACTGCAGACATCTTCATTTTATGAGGGCAGAGGGGGTGGGGAGGTGGGGAAGATAAAGAAAAAAGTAGATAACTTGTGATCAGGTTTATTTAAAGGTCTTTGCAAGTCTTTTATTCAGTGAGAGTTTCTGAAGTTTCTTGCCATTGATTTAGATAGTAAATATCTATCCCTACAGTTACACAAAATGGTGTCTTAGGAACTTAAACAGTTGATGAAACACTCCTTGAGCTGAAAAAAAGTGTTTATAAAATTTCTTTCCAGTTGAAATGTTTTCTAGATGTATTTCACTGATATTATTTAAGAAGGTATATTTTTTTTTAACCAGAGTGATTTATGACAAAGTTGTTAAAATGCATATTGTAAAGCAGCAATCCAGATTTAATGTTTTCCCTGGGCTGCAGTCTTCATAATCTCACAGAATCTAGCTACTGACATCTCTAAAAATTGAAAAATTGGTTTTAGGCTTACTTGAAAACATTAGTTTATGGAGGACTTTCAAAGACATCAGTGTAAATCCAGCACTCAGGAATTTCCGAATATTTGATGTATTTAAAACTTACATTCTTTATGTTATTTTTTTCTAGTTTAACCATGGTATTGTATTATTAATTAAAATGGGGCAATGTTTCTGCAGGTTTTGCTACAAAGTCTTTGCATTTTGATTGTTATGAAATTTACACATTGGATTATTTTTCCAGCAAAACCATGGTAGCTCCTTTGAGTTCTTTTTTGACAGAAACTGTCAGTCTTTGACTACTTCAGTTCTCCCCCAATACAGAACATTTACCAAGTTCTGAATTAAAAATATCTGGTTTTAATTTTAAAGTGATTATCATGTCTTTTTGGTAAAATGAGAGAAAAAATCATTAATTCTATATTATGGGCTTTTTTTTTTTATAATCACAGTTATTTAGCAGAGCAATTAGAAAAAGCTGTATTTTCAAATAATCATACACTAGTTTTGGGGATTACATTTGTGTTTAACTTTGTCTTTTGGGAATTTTTTGTGTCCTTAACTTACACTGCTCTAAAGACTAAAGAAAATGTGCCATACATTATTGATCTTGCAGGCAAGGGTAGGGAGGAAGATAAGCTGGATGGCGATGCAAGAGCTGGTTAAGCTGTATTATGGCTTGTTTCATAGATGCCCATGCAATGTGGCTAGGCTAAGCTAGCAGCCTTCACTGTAAATTACAAAATGTTATACCTATCTTGTCCTTGTGCTTTTCCATAGCTTCATTTCAGCTATGTGATCAGTGTCACTGAATGCACTGTAATGCAAATGAAGTGGCTGTGATTTGATTATATCATCTTCGTATTTTTATCATTCATTCTCAGAAATTAACTTCTTTTTTTTTCGTTGAATTATCACCATTGCAAAATTTTTCGTGTTTCAGATAAGAGCTCTATTAACATTAGGCTATGGACCATAAGTAATAAACATTTACAAAACTATGTAATTATGAATCTTTCCATGTTTCTAAATGGCACAGTAATTACAGGCTTTGGAGTATGGGGAGATGGTTCAAGAAGCATTGAGGATTATACTGAAAATACTTATCCATGGTAAATATGCCCTGTTACCATGGGACATCATTAGGTTTGGAATTATTTGATGATGATTCAGAAAATAAAGTCCTTTTCATCCTCCATGGGATTCTGATTCTTTTTTTATTTATTTATTGTTTTTTAGAGGAAGATTCTCTAAACACCAGGTAGTGTGCAGGTTTGTAGACAATATAGATGTGGCTACATTTTATATGTAAAAATGCCTAATCCCAGGAATTCTTTGAGAGCTGGTGGGGACAAGGAGGTACTGTAAGACTATAAGTCTATTGCATTCTGGGTTTTAATTGAAATATAATTAAATTAGTCCTAAAATAATGTTAATAAACTCTAGTTCCTTCCGAATAATGAGATAATCAATTTTGGAATATGAGTTTCCCCACTTAAGAAAATAAATGCCTAACTTTACCCAAATACTCCAAAGGAGTCAGGCAAACTTCCTTCAAAGGCTTTTCTAGTGCTCAAAGCTTCAAAATATCTTTCTTCAAAGATCCTTTCCATCAGTTCTGACTTTCATTATCAGAAAGCAGTTACATCTGCTGAAAGCTGGGCCATCAGAAACACAGATGGCCTTTTTTTTCTGGAATAGAGTTTCAATGTTATTTTAGGACTTGCTCTGGAGTGGTATTTTCACACACTGTCACAAATAAAACCTCTTTTTGTGTTATGAAAAGCGTGTGACATTGACCTAATATTGTTCTAATTCTGATTAAAGAATTGAGGTCAATGCTAGCAGGGCTTGGTCAATATTGAACACTCAAAAATCCCTTTTAAATACACAAGTGGAGTGTGTAGGATTTCTCAATTTTTCTACTTATATTTTCTATAAAATAGAAAGGTTTGTGCCATTATTTTATGCTACAGTAAATACTAGCCTTAGGTATAAAAAATTAAAATGCACCTAAAGCAATTACTTTGCTGTTATTGTCTTACAGCAAAAGACAGATTATACCTAATAACATGTATTCTAAAGTGACACTATTAATTAACACCATGGTGAAGGACACTACCATGGTTAAGCAAGGCTGTTAGAAAATGTGTTCAGAAAGCAACTCACAGTCCACCAGTGGGAGAAAATCATAATACTTATTTGGTCAGCTATGGAATATATTCAAGGATATCATTAATAAGACAAGTTGGCAAAAATTATTTAATAATGCAGTCATCTGTGCTCCTATGGAAGAATTCACTAAATAAAAAAGGTAGCAGGTAGGAATCATGCAGAACACAGAGTTTTGATTTCTTTGTCTGGTTTTTTTTTTTTTTTCCCCCTAGGATAAACACTTCATTTTTCTGAGTATATATTGAATTACTCCGTTTAGTTTTGCAAGTGAATAAGAAAAATTTTGAATATTTACCTCCAATAATTTGTCTGTATGTATTTCTAAGGAAATCTCTAACAAAATTTACAAATACTTAGTCATAGAGATAGAAAAGATCAAGTCAAGTGATTTACCAAACCTAAAAAAAAAATGTTGGTACCATTTGTATTCTGGGCCATGCATTTCACAATAAAAAATATCCTTTTTCTACAGAGCTACTCCAGCATTTGTGTCTTAGTTACTGAATAAATATTTATCAAAATTTAGGACATAATTCTCAAATGCTCAGAAACACCAATGGTAGCATTAGTTGTGCAGTCGTAATTTTTACTAGAGCACAGTGACATGCTGTGGGAAAAGTAACTTTATGTCAAAAATTCTGTGTTGAACTGTTTTGTGCAGGGTTTTTTGTATGCTGTGGAAACATGTTGGAAACAGACGTTTATTGTTTCCTCCAAATATGACACAAAGGTAAATCAAACCCGAATGACCAAATGACAGCTAAGACTTATGAGCAGCAGATGGCAGTAGGTTATTTATTATTTTTACACTGTGTTGCAGTGGATCTATGTTTCAGTCTATTATTTATAGAAATTGCAGAGAATATGTGCATGTTAATTAATGAATGCTCTAAATCCTTTTTCATTTTTTACCACTGACATATATATGCATCCTGTCTCCTCATCCTGGCACTGGAATTGCTCAATCTAAAAGTACAGAGAAGGTGATATCACTAATATTGGGCATTGCCAGAGCCATTTTATATACTTTTATAATCTGTAGTTGTTGTTACATTTTGGTAAGATGGGTATCTGCACCAAAGCAGTTTCTGAAGTTAGGGGGTTGTTACAGGGCATGTCCTTGCTTTAGGAAATTACTGTGCTGTATGTTGCATCACACATACCGATGGGTCAGAGCCATTGTTAGCAGCAGCTACAGTAAGCGGAGGAAATAAGTGACTGGAACTAGTATGTCTGAGAGGAGAGAGCAGAGATGGTATCAATAATATGAATATATTTGTAGGAATGATACCAATTCACTCTAAACAGTCTTGCCCAAAATTTCCAGTAATTTTGAGGAAATTACAGTGCTGCTCAAGTCTTGTGTGATAATTCTCTATAAGAATATACAATTGAACTATAGAATGGGGAAATAATGGTAGTCATCAGTAGTAGCTTACTATATAATAGATGTCTTCTTAAAGTCATGACTGCAAGAGGGAAAGTATTAGAGGAGCATTGATTTTTGAAGTGTGAGATTCTAATTAGTTAAAGAAAATGCAGAAACTTTTTGAGGGCAGACCAAGAGCATTTGTGTTTCATAAAGTTTCATGAAAACATATTTTCTCTGTAATTTTGGTGATGTTTTTCACTATGGATAAAACTATTTCATTTCTTTCTGTTCTGTAATTGCATGTGGCACCCTCTTTTGGTTATAGGTATCTGAGCAGAGCAGAATCTTAAAGAATTTGCAGAAGAATGAATATTCATGCCACGTCTACCTGCTGACAACAGTGAGTATGTGCTACACATCTTGCAACAGAGGAAACTGATCACTTCGATAAGGATTCCAGTTAAGAAATATGCTCTTTCTAAACTTTGGAACACTTATGTAAAAACTGAGTGAAAAGCAAAGTAGGACTTTATAGGGAAAAGTTGTCATTGGTATTTACTAGTCTTCAAATCTGTAGCTATGTATTGCTTTTAGAACCACAGGAAAGTGTAGGAAAATCTGGTTTAAAATGGAGTATATTTGACATTCACAACTGCAAAAAGAATAAGTCATCTCGAAACCCAAAGTTTCCTTCTGAACACTAGAAAAACTATGACTTTTTACAAATATATACTGGAAACGATAGCTACTAAGGTCAGATTTGAATTTGATGATGTTAAGTGTAACGTAAGTAAGCCTTTCTTCACATACCATAGTGATCATCGTTACATCTATAAATAATGATAGTAATAATCATAATGGTTAATATATGAGGTCCCAATCAAGTTACTCCTGATAATATCTTTTTCATCTACATGCACAGTTATTGGAATGAAGGCATTAACATCATACAGAATTCTGATTTTAGCATAATATCCTGGATGTACAGTAACTTGCTTTACAGACTCCAGTTTCATTTAGTAGTATAGCTTAATGATGGGTGAGAAGGGCTTGTATAGACCTTACTACATGGCAACCTCTGTTATTTCAAGATATTAAAACAGGCAAGTAAGATGCAGGGGATTTATATTACTCGAGATTCATTATCTGGAAAAAGAAGACTGCAAGGCTCTGATTCAGCTGAACAGCCCACACAGATGTTTAATTCAAACTGATTACTCTCACTGAATTCAGTAGCTGCAAGATAAGCAAGATAAGGCTTAGATGGTCCATGGGATTCAGTCACACAGATAAGAGGCTAAACGAAGGTGATACAAAAACTGTTGAAGTTCAGTGTGAACGTTTGGTTTTGTAAAGCAGGGTTTACATCCAGCCTCTTTGGTCAAGTAACAATTTCCTTGTTTAGATCACAGAACATGAAGACTAAACCATGTCCCACATCATGAAGAGTGACAGAGGTTACTGAGTTGTTGGGGGACCTCTGGAGGTCCCAGACCTGATTCTTACATGGATGGGACTACTGGAAACACACATCAGACTACATGGAATTTTCCTGTCCAGTCTTGAAATCCTCCAGGCACTGAGAATATAAACATAATGGAAATATAAGCATTTCATAATGTACTTTTTTTTTTTTTTTTTTAATATGATGCCTAACACTATGTTAGTTTATGGAATTAACTGGTCAAATCAAAACTTGTATGCTGGAACAACATTTGATTTGTGAGGCGAAAAAGGCATATACTTCACATTGTTAGCTAGTATCGTCACAGCCAAAGGACCACACAAAGCCAACCACTTAGATTTTACCCTAACATTGAAATGGTTATTGGTTTACCCCAAGTGCTCAGAATCAACAACAGTGCCAATTTCTGAAATGTTGTGAGGTTTTATTTGAGTTCCCAAAAATCATAGATTTCTGATGACCAGAAGCTCACAAATAACTTACAAGTATTGAAGTTAAATCCTACGTTATGATTCATAGCATGTCTGTAAGTTGGAGTAAATTGATTCATTAAGTACCTATTATTATTTTTGCTTTTTGAATGTTAAAACCAGTGCTGTCTGCTTACATTAGATCTGGTTTCTCACTCTCACTGGTCACTCCCACTGATCTAGTTTACAACGCTAAGTTTTAGAATATGTTCCTATGCTAATTATGTGTTTTCTGTAAGGATACACAAAACCCCCTCACCTTACCTGCAGTGTAAATGATATGTAATTACCAATAGCTTCATAAATAAAATAAAAAAAAATCAAAAAATTGGAGAGTTATTTCTTGAAAAATATCTGATTAAATTTTAATTACACATCAGCTGTATTTACCCATAGTTTTCCATAGATACTCAACATGTTATGTTTTACTAATCATAAATATTCACAAAAGGATTTCTTTAAAAGTACAAAATTTCAGACTTTTGCTGAGACAAATTTCAAGTTTGCAGTTTACACAGGGCTTTGTATAAACCTGCATATTGAAATTATCAGTCCTCAGAAAGGAGTCAATGTTAAATAATTATGTAACCAAACATACCTTGAGTGTTGCGGGCATACAAGCCACATAATCTTGTTTATATTCTTGACAATATGGGCAATATTAATATGGGCAATACTGCATAAATTGTCTATTAGATGGTAGTATTTACTATTTGCTTTTATTTGAGTTTGTTCTTAAATCTTTAATCAGAAAATAAAAATAATATTACCTATTACTGTAACAATGAAAACAGAGCAGATAATTGTGAATTTTCAAGAAAGAGGTTTAGTAATTATTATGCACTAAAGAAAAATAATAATAAGTTGGACAATTTGCATCTGTGAATGCTATGTAATATGAGGCACAGGAGCGGAGACAATGCCTTTCATTCTCCAGGGATGCTGGCTTCTGATTTGTATTCAGGTGCCCACATCCCTCTGGCTTTGCAGACTCTTATATTGGAATTAGGTACCTACATATCTCTGAGGAGGCTGTTGTCATCCATTTGAAGACGGGGTTGTCATCCATTAAAATAATCTTTATAAATAGTTCATTCCAGTTTTACTAGCCTGTTTCTCCCCCTCTTTTTGTGAGAAGAGCTTTTCTCCAGGTACTCTAAGCTACTGTCCAAAGGTGGCATATAATTTTTAATCAGACAGGATTTTGCTAGTGCAGGAAATTAGTTACAGACAGGGAGCAGTTACAAGTTTCTGATAATAAAAGTGCCACTGGCACTCAGGACAGAGATGGGTGTTTTTGCACCTGCCAGTGCTGTAATGCTACAGCCATCATCCCCTTCCCTGCTAGGACTGATGCACACACCCTGTCACAGACTCTCCTCCGTTCCTTGCAATTCTGCCACTAAAATGATTCCCAACACCATGGACCTGCTACTACACGTCTGCTGCTCATATTCCTATCACACCCAGAATTATTCCCCCCCCCCTTTTTTTTTTTATATATATATACTTGTTTATTAAATGCTCAGGAACTTTGACATTTTTCTGATGTTCAAATGAAATTATATGTTTTACATTTTTATTCACAGTACTTTTGACAGACAAAGAACATTTGAGAGCTGGTTTTGGGTTTGGGTTTTGTGATTTATTTTTATTTTTTAATTTATTTATTCATTAATTCTAGGATGTTGAGGTTTAGTCCATTCAGCTTAATTGTCCAAACAGAGCTTTAAGCTTGTGATTTTAATGTGTCGTTCTTAAGACAATTTATGTCTTGTAGTGATTTTTAGCTTTTTCTGGAAAAAAAACCAACAAACAATCCCAAAATTAAACCAAAAAAAGACCCCAACAAACCAACCACATTATTTAGCGTAAGTAATCCTCCTTGTTTATTTATTAGCATAGTGAATGGGTGTGGCATGCTAAGATTTTTATTCACTTATAACATTTAAAGGTGTGTCTAAGAAGACACAGTAAGTAAAACTCAGGGCATGTTCGTATTTGATAGTGACATCTAAGATAAAAGCTATTTGTCAAGTAGAAGAGACACCGGTAGTGAGCAGATGACACAAAATAGATGAGAAGATGTGGAACTTATAACAAACATCCCACAAACACAGCTGCTGTGGTGGTCTGCAGCTGCAGGAAGATGGAAAGGTCCCCGAAGTTGAGGACATCTCCAAGGTCAAGGAGAAAAAAACATTAGCAACTGAAATGAGGAAGTCATTAATTTGGCAGAGGAGAGCAATTTCCTTTCAAAGGCCACAGAAAAATCCCGATTAAAGCCAGTCCAGGGCATTGTTGTGTGCAAAATTATTTCTGTGGTGGTAAAAGGCTACTTCCACAAGCCTTTTTTTCCCCCTGGGAACACAAAAATTAGAGGGGATTTTTTTTGTAAAATAGATTGTCTTCAGGGTCAAGTGAGATTTTTAAAGAAGTTGTAGTTCTGTGACTTATTTCTTTCACTGTTTTTTTTTTCCTTGGGTTTGTCATACCTACAACAATAAAATAGTCAAAATGTAAATGCAGGCAAATCATGGATCTTGTTGAGAATACAGTAGAAGAACAACCATTAACAACAGTAACAGTAAAAGAAAAAAAGTCAAAAGCAAGGACATTGTAAAAAGTTGTGCAACTTTATAAAATTGGCTGATAACTAAGTAAACCGAGTCATGAGAAACGTGTAAATGAGACATGACTGCAAATATTACCGCACAGGGAAATTTTGGAAAAAGGTCAATTTTGCATGTTCCTTTGATAATGGGTAAAGCTGCAGAATATGTCAACAACAGAAAAGTGCCCACTGGGCTGATGTGTCCCATGTGTACAAACCAGGAAGGAAAAAAGGAACTGACAAGGTGGTGTTAGATGGGAATGTAACATATAAGAGAGATAATACGTGCTTGGGGAATATGTGCATCCATGTGTTTCTTAAAGGTCACAGTGACTAGTCATACACTACAGCGTTGTTCTATAGGAAGCAATTAGAAGAATAAAGTCTACAGAACTGTGAGGTAGTTATCTAGGGAAAGGGAGAGATTAGAAGGTGTTACTTGGGGATTATAAATATCTAATAGTACCAAACTTTTCTGTAATTAGCACAGTGGAATTAAAAAAACAACAAAACAAAATAAAACAAAACAAAGTAACAGAATAAATAAAGACTAGCTTCTGACTTCTTGTGTATGAAGAGCTCACAAAAATAAATCCAAAGGTAAATGTATTAATTTATTTTACAATTACAATATTTCTGTCAAAGTTGCTTACCTTCTGGCTATTTCCTTAGCACATTTTGTGTGGGTCCATGTTCCTCTCCATTTAACTATGATTTTATTAGTATTTTGAACATATACTGAGACTGATAAAACAATTCATGTACTTGGACTATCATAGTCTTTGCTGTCTTCAAAAAACATTCAAATGCTCAGACCTGGTGAATATAATGGGATAATAAAGCTGGAATTTCTGACTGAACGCTTTTCTTATGTGAATTATTTTTTTTAATATTTTTTTCAGACTTTTTTAATGGTTACTTACTGCCAGGTGCAATTTGAAACAGTTTCATCTGTTCTTGTACATAAATTTCTTTAAACGGTATTACATCATGCAAAGTAATAAAAATATCTTGTACTGCTGGATGTCTTAACGTAAAATAATATCTTTTGCTGAACATCCAGAAATACCTGATATTCTTTCTGATACCACTGGTAACCTCTGTGAGGGAGTTCTTGCCATTGCATGCAAATGGACTGATTGCCAGGTAAGTGTAGGTAAGGTCAAAAGAACATCTACAAAAATGAAAAATCCTACACGCAAAGTTTCTTATTACAATATTTTTCATTATAAGGCCTTTAATATAAAATATGTTTTGATATATAGATACATACATATATACATACTACATGTATGCTACACATTAATTAATATTCTACATTTCATATTTATGTGGGCATTTACATCCATTTAATAGATTTTTTTTTCATTTGCATAAACCAAAATCTATGAATATAATGGCTGGATATGTAAGGTTTCCTCTTTATATTAAAAATGCAGATGAAATAGTGGAGAAATAAACAGGAGTGAATTGTCAGAAGAGAGTGAAATTGGCTTGTCTGGTCCTATTGACAGGCTTGAATTAAGTACATGCAGGAGAACACACTAAAGGCTAGTGCTTCCATTGGATGGTTCCAAAACAAATGGAAGGAATGATAAAAAATAGGACAAGGCTGCTACTATTGACTGTTAACAAAATTTGGGATAGGACATTTCTTTTACATGTGTATTTGCAGAGTTTATGGTGTCCTTCAAAATATAAGGTATTTGGCTTCTTTTTTTTTTTTTATTTTCCTTCTTTTTAAACTGTTCCATTTAGTGGTCTACTAAAGAAAGAGGAAGTTAGAATAATATGAGCAGAATTCTTTTCTGTTGAACATCTATCTACATGTGGATTATTATTTTAAAGAATAATGTACATATATGTTACACAAATCGTTCTGCCCCTCATTTTTTCCATGACAGGAGACTTCGTAATTCCCAATATATTTTTTCACATTAACAATGATTTATTCCTTCTGCAGAACATAAAAAAAAAAAAAAGTATTCTATATTATCAGCTTTTCCTAGGTGTTTTACTTTCCTGATACTTCTTTGTAGTAGTGGTATGCCATGTGGTCTTTTCATCTTTCCAGTACCTTCTAGGACAGTGAGCTAAAGACTAAGAAACTTTACCATGTTAGTTGAAAGAATATGTTGCAGAGGTGTGAATGGCCTTAAGGCTTCTCTAACCATTCAGGCCACTAAATAATCCTCCCTCTTATTATGCTTGTTCCATGTGAATTTTTATGTTGTTTTGCTCTGCAGAAAACAAAAATGAATGTGCACAACAGTTAATCAGAAAAATGTATATTCAATTAGTGGTAGATACTGTAGTGAAAAAGTAGCTGTATTTCTAAGATTAGAAATTGGCCTGTGCATCCTCAAAGCACAGCATTCTCTATATGAATCACAACATTTCTCTATTTTCAGATTCCCCACTACTTAGCTTGCATCTGGACACCAGTTAATTTCAGATTTACTCTCAAAATAATCAAATAATTGAATCCAGCTGTTTCCATAGAAGAAGTCTGTTTCCTCTGGAGTAGATTCTTTGTAAAGACAACAGTAAAGGTACAATATATTTTTATAAAAAAGAATGAGCAACATATGTTTATGTTATCATTGCAGGCCTTTTAAGCCTCAACCACATTTTCCAGAAAATAAGACCAATCCAACTCTGTTTATCACACATCTAGACTGAAGGCCTTTCACAGTGTTATTACTGTACTAGAAGTAACAGTATAAATAATTGCCTTCTAGAAATGAATGAAAATGATAAATGTGCAGGTAACAAGGACACTAGAAGCAAAAAGGAAATAA
Organism: Falco biarmicus; assembly: GCF_023638135.1. NCBI lineage: Eukaryota > Metazoa > Chordata > Aves > Falconiformes > Falconidae > Falco > Falco biarmicus. Next base: position 3,769,438 of record NC_079311.1, on the reverse strand, counting down.
ATCTCTTTTTGTCATAATCAAATTGAAGAAGAAAATAACAATCAAAACACCTTCATTATGTAATCATCAGTATATTTACTAGAAATCATTTCATCAGCTGTCATAATATAATAATGTATGTTTTTAAAGCTTTTTGGTTACCTAAATAGAAACCATAGTTACATGGATGTAGCTTTGAGCAACCTGGTGTAGCAGCAACCCTGCTCATGGCAAGAGCGTTGGAACTAGATAATCTTTAAGACCCCTTCCAACCCAACCCATTCTAGGATTCTGTGATGATACCCTTGCTAAATTTGCTTGGTTTTAAGCTTTATAGTGGTTTATTGTAATGTTAGCACCACTTTCAAATAATGTTTAAAATGTCCTTTGTTTTTGACTTCTATAAATTCCAGCACTGAAGAAAACATAAATTCTGATGGATGCAAAGCTTTGGAAAGAAAATAATCATAAACCAATCTGAGTGTCGGTAACCGAGACGAAACAAATAATTCCTGGACATTATAGGGGTAGAGCACCATTCTTCATGTCCAGTGAGTATCTCCTGTATCAGAGAGCTCATTAGTAGCAAAGTCTAGAAGATGATCCCTGGAAAATTTTGTGGTATATCTGCTAATTCCTTTGCCCACTTCCTGTGCCATGATAAGGCAGTAATCCATAGCAGCTGCAGCCAAGGTCACAACTTAGCCCCTCACTGAAAAATACTTAACTGCCTTGGTTGAAATAGAATTGGAAAAATCATAATGGTAAACAAATAGATATGTGAGTAGAGAAGCTTCTCTTCATCCAAGAAGGCAGATGATTTGAAAAAATCACATTTTTTTAGGGCATGGGTGTAGGACAAGCTAATAAAATTGCTACTGAGTATCTAATTTTAACAGAGCTGCTAAATTTCACAGGGATCTCCTTTTGTGTTTCCAGTTCTTTTGAAGTTGGGGCAGAACCTGTTTAATGTCCTCTATCATTCCCACAGGCATAACAAAATGAAAACCAGATGCTACAACACTTGATCATATTATCCAAATGGCACAATCCATCTCATCAAATGTCATTTTTTCTTCCTCACAGCTGCCCAAGGCTTTCTATTCAGCACTGCAAAATTTAGCTGAAAAGGTGCAAAAACATTAATGCAGATCATAGTTATGTCCATAAAGAGAACTCTGATGAATGCTTGCAGTATGGGCACCTGAAGAAAACTTCAGAGAAACAAACAAACAAACAAACAAACAAACAAACAAACAAACAAACAAACAAACAAACAAACAAACACAACGTAAAAGTTACTGCTTCTTAGCAGTTTGTTGTTAACTGAAACAGTTTGTCTAACATGTTACTAATTCCACTAAGCATAAAACCCCCAGTATCCATGTTTGGAAGGGACATGAGATCCTTAACCCTACCCATCCTTCCCTAGTCAAAGCAGGGCTAACTTTTATCAGGTTGCTTTGGACCACACCCAGGCAAGTTTGTAATATTTCCAAGGAAGAATAGTTCACAACCTCTCTGGGCAACCTCTTGTAATATTTAACCACTCTCATAGAGAAAAAAGTTTTTCCTTTCATCTAGTTGTAATTTCTAACATTGCAACTTGTTCCTGTTGTTTCTTGCTCTGTCACTACATTTTGAAATAGTGTGATGAAACTTGTATTAAATTCATTGCTAGTAAGCCAAATTACTGCCAATCAAAAATTTGTACAAAACAATGACTTTCTGAATCTCATGGGGTTTTTTGAAAAGAGGAGGAGAAATGTGAGTGGGAACCTCCTGCCCACTCCCACCCATTTGCTGGAATCTACGTACACCAGTGATACAGATGCGCTCAAAAAGGTAAAAGGGAGTAACTGAACCAAGAGGAGCAGCAAAACAAAAAGAGAACATGATCCCAGCTGATGTGGAAACTGGAGAAAATAAACACAGCAAAGCAGATTGAATATACACAGTTCTTGCTACCCAATTAAAATTTTGTAGCAGAAATATCTCCTGGCTCTGTTGAGACTGTATACTTTGTGTGTATGTGCATATATTGTCTCTAAAGCTAAAGATCTTAAGGCAGTGTGCTTTTGATTGATGGTTCTCTGATTACCAGGTAACTAGCAGGCATCTTGCAGCTTTCTTCTCAGCATGTCTGATGCCATTCAGAGGAGACTTAGTTGCTTCTCTCAGATCATTATACCACATTTACAGTTACATTTGCATTATCACTGTCTCTTGTAAAACTAGTTTAGAAAACATCTTGAATTTTTGTGGTGTTTCATCATTTCACCATTGTTTGCTGCTCTTGTATCAATGCACTCATTGCCATCTTAAATATCAGAAGTGGAATTCTGGTCTTATATCTGCTGTACAAAAACTCTTATGACTTTTGCATAAATAACTACTGCTTTACTATGACTAGCTACAAAGCATCAAATAATTTAATGACATGTAACTATACAGGCTGAATTTTTGCAGTCATTAAAGTATTATTATCTACCATCTGCCTGTATCTTGTTGGTTTTCCACTTGAACATTTCAGTAGATATGGAAAAATCTCAAATGTTCCTTAGGAAATCTGTGCCAGTGGCATTACTCATGGTATCAGAAACAACACTAAAGGACCCAGCGTTCTTTGAATTGCACTGAAAACTACAGCAAATGACAGAGGAGACTGACTTTCTGAATGGAATTTTTAAAAAGCTTTATTCACAGGGCATTAAGATGATTTCCTGTGATTCTTTCCTGAGCTTCATGACTTGGCATCATAATGGCTTATAACAAAATGAGTAATCCCCTCACAAATATCTCATGAGGAAATAATAGCTCCCATCATTTTGCACAGATGGTAAACTGCTGAGAAACTGAGCTCAAATTTTAGTTAAAGAGAAGGAAAGTGAGAACGTATGGTTCAGAGTATGGACATCAATTACTTCTCTTTTGCTCTCTTCTTATACTGAACTAATTGGTTGCCTCTGTACTAAAAATATTTACAACTGATGCCAAAACCCATAAAATCCACACACAAAAATATTGTTATTGCATTTCATTCTAATTTCACTTATGCCTTGATCATCTTGATATTCCCTCATGAAAGCACACAGTCGTTACTTTCCCATGGTGGTTTGATCTTTGTACACATCTGTAGTTACTGAGTATAGTCTAACTCTCTCTCTCTCTCTCTCTCTCTCTATATATATATATATATAACACTGACTATACACTAACCCATAAAAAGAGTTGCTATGAGTCCCTTCTTTCATTCTGTTTTCTTCTTCTTCTTGCCTGGGCCTCACAAGGCAGTTAGTGAGGTCAATCCCATGGACAGAGCTGTAGTTTTCATAGATATGGCACCATTAGATGACACGGTTTTCAGAAACAGTTATTCTGATGTCACATGACACTTCTTATTTATATGCCTCTGTATGTTTTTATGTGAAACATGTAAAGAATACAATTGGAGATAGCATAATAATTTTCATATTTTCCACTAAACAGTAAGTATACCCAGGCCCTAAGTATATCCTAGACACCCTTACTATAAGCCACACGTCACTAGTGTTTACTATTTGTTCTTGGAAGCAAATGCTGAAGAAAGGAGAATGTGTGCAGTGAAGATCTTCTAGTTGCACTCTTCATATGTAAATAATTTTATCTGCCCAAAACTTCAGTGAAACCATCTGGGCACCAGCCATAGGTGGGAGACTGCTCATATGGATCTTGTTGAGTCTTGAACATTGCTGCATACTACATGGTTTACTACATAATTACTGCACTTACTATTGGTATTTTTATTGCTATTATTTACTATACTTACTCCTACTATTGCTATTATTATAACATAGTTAGTATTTATTACACAATTGGTACGTCACTAATACGTTTACTATATAATTCAATTTTGCAAGTTTTTGTCAAGATGTTGTACTAAAATTGTGACTTTTGTCTAGAATTAACCCCAGTCCCTGTAACTTTGTAGATAATTATTTTATTTTTTTACATGAAAGACTACAGATTTCTGTTGAAAAAAATTAAGCTTTGTCTACTTAACTTTCACTTAGTGTGTAGTTAAGGATAAACACAAAAAGCAGGTGGTTATCAGGGCGGTGTGCTCCTGCTGAGGAGCACAGATTTCCTACAACAAACATATACCATAAACGTGGCAAGCTATGTCAGCATCAGTGTGCATGGCTGCTGCATCAAAACTAGAGCCAGGTCAAACCCTTGCAGGAGATAATCTTCAACAAAGCCAGCTGAGCACTTTTGCCAGAACTGTGAGATGTTTTTCCTTCATACTGTCAGACTAGCCACCTAGAGTAGTTGTCAGCCACTTCAGTTAAGAGTCCTTCCTTAAAATGTTGTATGTTGAGGCTTTATTTAGTTTGGGGTGAGGAGGAGCACAATGGCTTGTTTTTCCTTATTTGTTTATTTTTGGTTGCTTGGTTGGTTTGTGGTTTTGGGGTGTGTCTGTGTGTGGTTGGTTGGTTGGTGATTGGTTTTTGTCTTTTCTTTTGGTGAAGAATTGTTATTGTCTATGAAAATGGCAGTGTGAGGAAGAAATAGTTGTAGGATGAACTACTTCCATGGTCTACAATGCCTTGGTAAGCAAACTGTTGTCAGTCCTTGTATTCCTCTAGGATTATCTATCATGTGATATTTCTGCAGCGCTTAATTTCTTTGGATTTTTTTGCTTATCATTACTCAAAAGAGAATTACTGTCAAAAATGAATAGAATCTGGCAGATCAAACAAAATATATTCTGTATATAGAGTTCATGCTGATGCTGGTAGTTACATAGGACTGCATTGTGCAATGCTGTCTTTTTTCAGACATGAGATTTAAACTTCTGGCTATATTAAAGACATTTGTCTGTTAATACCGTACCTATGCATAAAACTATATAGTAAAGTGTTATTGCATGTTTTATAGGCCAAAAAAATGAAACTTTACAACTGGCATAGAAATGTGCTTTTTGCATCTACAAACTATATACAGAATGTCACTAATCCTATCCAGAAAGTCATGTTAATATATCACATTTTATGTTATAGAATATCACTATTTAATAGACTACATTTTATATGTTGGACTGAAGATTTATATTGTGATTATCTAGTGTGACTATCATTACCTAACATTTTATTACTGCATACTCACACTATATTGCTTTAAGCATCACTTTTTTCAGAGAGCTCTGAAAATGTTTTAAGATATAGTTGTGTAAAAAAATAGGCCAAAGCTGTACTCTGCCAAGACACCGAGTAGCATATCCTGGCTTAGGTCTGTATGAACAAAAAGAATGACTATGCTTAAAGTTTGTGCTGGGAGGGGTCGCTGACAGATCATCTCAACCATGCTTTGCTCAGCATGATTCATATGTTCATTTGGAAGAGTCAGTTAGCTGACAGAGACCAAAACCATGCTAAAATATGGACAGCCATGAGCCCACCCCACACTAACCTATTTCTTACTGACATAGTTATTTTAAGTTCATTTTTTAATTTACTATTGCTAAATGCCCTATTTATACTGGACCATATAGAACCAAGATTCATATTGCTCCCATAATACTTTGGAAAATTGACTCAAAGATTATATTTTTGGTGAAAATAGTGCAAATAAAAGCTGGTTGGTTTTTAGTCTACAATAAACAGTTCCTTGAAAACACAGGGCTTATGTTCTTAAACTGTTCTTGTTTAGTAACACCATTATATTAAAGCTTAAGTTTTGAAAACAGTAATCTTTCTTTTTCAGCCTATTTTTCTCTTCACTCAAAATAAGTAGGTGAAAATAAGAAGTTTTGCAGAATTTGGTTGAGAAGAAATGTTGATCAGGACTAATATATCAGCTAAACCTTTTACTTCAATCTGTAATAAAGTATGTGAGGAAAAAATTGTGAGGAAGTTGTTTTGGTCCTTTGCAAAACACAGCAATGTGCCATCAAAAGTATGAGTCATTGCAAATGACACTGGATATCCTAAAAATAAGCATTTTCCTTTTAAATATTTTACATTAACAATCTAAATAAATATGCAGATTTTTCGAGGATGGAATCCATGTGATTAACCACAAACTACAGTTGTAGAGATGGATATGCCTGAAGGTCAGAAACTGTCACTTTTCCTCTGATGGTAATTTGAGTCCTTTATTCTGCAGTAACTAAACATGGCAAGTTCTTCCTGCTAGTCTACAGAATGAAAGATCAATGCCTGTTTATGTCTAATCTCAAGTCATTTACTGAAATAAAGGAGAAAATTATTTCCTTTAAAACTACTTCAGTCCCTGTGTTTCTGAAATGCACAAATGCCCATGAATACTCACAGAATCACAGAGCAGTCGGGGTTGGAAGGGACCTCTGGAGATCACCCAGTCCAACCCCTGCTGAAGCAGGTCACCTACAGCAGGCTGCACAGGATCGCTTCCAGGCAGGTTGGAATGTCCCCAGAGAAGGAGCCTGCACGGCCTCTCTGGGCAGCCTGTGCCAGCGCTCTGCCACCGCCAAGGCAAAGAAGTTCTTCCTCGTATTCAGGTGGAACTGTCTGGGCTGCAGTTTGAGCCTGTTGACCCTTGTCCTGTCACTGGGCACCACTGAAAAGAGCCTGGCCTCATCCACTGCACACTAACATCTAAAATATTTGTAGATGTTGTTAAGATCCTCTCTCAGTCTTCCCTTCTCCAGGCCAAACAGGCCCAGCTCCCTCACCCTTTCCTCTTAAGGGAGATGATCCAGTCCCCTTATCATCTTCATAGCTTCTGGTGGACCCTCTCCAGCAGTTCCCTGTCTGTCTTGAACTGGGCAGACAGAACTGCACACTCCAGATGTGGCCTCACCAGGGCAAAGCACAGCAGAGATATCGCCTCCCTTGACATGCTAGCCACACTCCTCCTCATGCCCCCCAGGATCCCCCTTGGCCACCTTGGCCACACGGGCCCACTGCTGGCTCATGGGCATATTGCTGCCCACCAGCACTCCCGGGTCCTGCTCTGCAGAGCTGCCCCCCAGCAGGTCACCCCCAGCCGGTGCTGGTGCACGGGGCTGTCCCTCCCCAGGTGCAGGACCCTACACTTGCCCCTGTTGAACATCATGAGGTTCCTCCCCACCCAACTCTCCAGCCCGCCCAGGTCTCGCTGAACGGCAGCGCAGCCTCCTGGTGTGTCAGCTGCTCCTCCAGTTCTGTGTCATCAGGAACCTGCTGAGGGTGCCTCTGTCCCTTCACCCAGGTCACCGATGGGCAAGTTGAACAGGGCTGGACCCAGCTCTGACCCCTGGGGAACACCGCCAGCTACAGGCCTCCAGCCAGGCTCTGCGCTGCTGGTCACAACCCTCTTGAGCTCTGTCGTTCAGCCAGTTCTTCATCCACATCACTGTTCACACATTAACCCACATGCCCTGAGCTTACCTCTGAGGATCTTGTGGGAGACACTGTCAAAAGCCTTGCTGAGGTCAAAGTAGACAACATTCACTGCTCTCCCCCATCTTCCTAGCCAGTCATTCGATAATAAAAATATATCAGCTTGGTCAGGCATGATTTCCCCTTTGTGAATCCATGTTGACCACTCTTGATAAACTTTTTTTCCTCTACATGCTTAGTGATAACCTCCAGGATGAGATGTTCTATTGCCTTTCCAGGATGGAGGTGATGCTGACTGGGCTGTAGTTTCCTGGGTCCTCCTTCTTGACCTTTTGGAAGACTGGAGTGACACTGGCTCTTCTCCAGTCCTCAGGCACCTCTCCTGTTCTCCGTGAACTTTCAAAGGTGATGGAGAGTGGCTTAGGAATAACATCTGCCAATTCCCTCAGCAACTGAGGGTGCATCACAATGAGGCCATGGATTTGTGGGTGTCAGGTTGGCCTAGATGATGTCTAACTGGATCCTACCTGACCAGGGAAAAGTCGTCCTTTCTTCAGATTTCCTCTCTGGCCTCCAGGGTCTGGGAAACATGAGCACTGGCCTTGGCAGTAAAGGCTGAAGCAAAGAAGGCATTCAGTAACTCTGCCTTCTCTGTGTCCTTGGTCACTGGTGTGCTCACCTCAATCAGCAGTGGGCCCACATTTTGGCTAGTCATCCTTTTCCTTTTGACGTACTTGAAGAAGACCTTCTTGTTGTCCTTGACATCCCTTGCCAAATTTAATTCCAAATGGACCTTAGCCTTCCTCATCACATCCCTGCATGTTCTGACGATGTTTCTATATTCCTCCGAACTGGCCTGTCCTTTTTTCCACATTCTGTAAACTTCCTTCTTCTGTGTTGAGTTTTGCCAGAAGCTCCTTGCTCAACCATGCAGGTCTCCTGCCCCCTTTGCTTGATTTCTTACTTATAGGGATGCACCTATCTTGAGCTTGGAGGAGATGATGCTTCGATATTAGCCAGCTCTCTTGGACCCCTCCTCCGCTTCCTCCAGGTAGGTCCTTGAAGAGGCCAAAGTTAGTTCTTTTGAAGTGCAGGGTTGCAATCCCACTAATTGCCCTGCTCCCTCCCTGCAGGATCCTGAACTGTAGCATCTCATGGTCACTGCAGCCAAACCACATCACACCCCCAACCGGCCCTTCTTTGTGAGTACAAGGTCCAGGAGCACACTGCACCTCTTTGGATCCTCCACTACCTATGTCAAAAGGTGATCATCAGAGCTCTGCAGGCACCTCCTGGGCTGTGTGTGCCTTACTGTCTTGTCTTTCCAGCAGATATCAGGGTGATTGAGATAATCTACGAGGACCAGCGCTTGTGATCATGAGGCTACCTCCAATTGCCTGCAGAAGGCCTCATTGACTTCCTCTTCCTAATCAGGTGGTCTCTAGCAAACACCACAACAGTGTCACCCATGCTGTCCTGCCCCTTAATCCTTACCCATAAGCTCGCAACTTGTTCTGCATCCACCCCCAGGCAGAGCTTGATAGACCCCAGTTGCTCCCTCACATGAAGAGTAACTCCACCACCTCTCCTTGCTGGCCTGCGTTCCCTAAAAAGTGAATAGCCATCCATGACAGTGTTCCAGTCATGCCAGCTATCCCACCATGTCTCTGTAACTGCAATGAGATCATGGCCCTGTGACCACACACAGACCTCTTAATTCTTCCCGTTTATTCCCCATGCTGTGTGCGTCGGTGTATGGGCGTTTCAGAGAGGCAGTTGAGCATGCAGGTTTTCCAGGAGGGGCACAAGAGGGTCCACCATAGCCATGCACACCCGTGAGGTGGCTGGCCATCCGGTACTCTTCTTGAGAGACAGCTAAGGTAGATTATACCGCTACTCTGGTTGGCCTGGCTTATTCCCTAGTTGGCTGCAATGGCATGAGCATTGCCACTTTGGACCCCGTCCCCTGAGTCCATCAGTTTAAAGCCCACCTCAGCAAGCTGGCCAGCCTGCTGCCGAAGCTTCCCTTGCCTCTTCTAGATAGAGCTTTGCAGCTGTATACCACAACAGGTGATGGTGACCGCAGAGATTCTTGAGATCTATAAATTTCATGGTAGAATAAAGACTTTAAGACTTTTTTTTTTTTCTTTTTTTGTGAAAGAGAGTAGTCTAGCTCTTTTTCTTGTCCCTTTTAGTTTATATTACTTACATAGCATTATTTGTAAAATGTTGTCTCTTTGTCTCGTGCTTTTCCACACTGATTTTTCATGACTGAACGTAAGACTGGAAGCAAATGTCTTCATGGTGGCAGGAAGAAGGGAATCTGAAGAAGTTAAAATTACTGATGCTCAGTTAAAATAAGGATAATCTGTACTTTTCCGTTTTCAAGCAGAAAAGTAGCAAAAGTCCTACATAAATTTAGTGTAGAAAGGTTATCTGATAAATAGTATCTCTTTGTACCTCCTATAATCAAGGTTTTAGTATTGCAACCTATTCTAGATACAATTTTTTATTACAGCTTTACAGGCCTACTGTTCAGTACTAAAACTCTCACCTATATTTTTTATTAAAAAAAAAAAGGAGTGTGATTTCGATAGTTAATGATTTTGCATACTATTTTTAAACTGCAGTGTTATTCTCATAATATAATTCAGGTATAGTTTACAGGTTTGCTGCCAGCTATTTTTTAAAATATAATAAAGAACTTAGTATTTAAATGCATTCAGTAAAATTCTGTGCTTTCAAGTTTCTGATTTTAACTATGTCTAGAAATTATGTGCTAGATATATTAAATTCCTTTTCTAAGTCTATTGCTTATTGCAGTAAAATTCTTAATTTTGATGGAAAGGCTTCTTTCAGGAATGACTTCTGCCAGCCACATCTCTGCTGATATCTGCAGCTGGCTTTCTCATGCTGGTGTACCCGCTCCCTACACTGCCAGCAGGTAGATCAGCTGTGATAACTACAAAATGTCAAACATATGTTTTCATAGTATAAAGATAAGCAATGCTGTCACTGCTTTTAAACACGTTTATTTATAATGCATTCCAGCAGTACAGTGAGTACAATTTTCCTCCCCATTTTAACACCCCCTCCTTCTTTAGCTTCAGGTCCATGAAGATGAGCTGCCACTCTCCAACCTGTTGTTCATGCAGGTGGGCTCCCCATCCATGGCCAGGGTCATTGGCCTTATCTCCAGGCAGGATCCAGACTACAGTTCTACAACATAATTCTGACTTCTCAGTGCAGAGAGGAAGAAATAGGCAATTTGTAAGCTCCACATAAACCTGGATCAGTTCATGTTTTAGTGTGAAACTGCAGGCTACCAATCTGCAAAAAAACCCCACTTTTTCAAAACCATGTATAATAAAATCCTGCTGCTATGAAACAATAGTTATAATTTCTTCATGAAAAGGGGTGAGGACTCTCAAGTAAGTAGAAGGCTGCCAACCCTGTAACTGCTCAATTTGGGCTAAAAACACGTTAAAAAACTCCATTAGCATGCTGTCAGTAGCACAGTAAAGGTAGACCTCTTGCATCTGTACCTTCCACTTTGCCAGCAATTTCACTTGAAGTCAGTGTCATGTTTGTCAGGATGTAGATCCAGCTACTTGATCTCTTTTCTAATGCTGGTTACTAACTTTCACTATTCCAACATCTTGCTAACAAAGATTTGTCAAGTGATCCTCTTGGGAAGGACACCAAAGAAGAGAAATATTAATTTCAGTGATATGGACATAAAAAAACCCACCCAAACCCCAACAACCAGGCTGCTTCACAATTAATTGCACATGCAAAACCTAGGAAAGAATAGTATACTTTTTGCCTTTTTTTGCTGTGTAATTCATTACAGGCTCATCTAGGAGGAAATCTTGCAGTATTTTAAATTTCTGTTTCCTTTCAAACTCAGGAAACTTCAAGTGGAAAACTACAAAAGCAGAAAGACAAATTCATTGTTAAACTCCAAAAGGAGCTGAAAGACGTGAAACACAATCTTAGGTAAAAGAGCTGGATGGACAGCTTGTATTTTTGTCTGAGGTCCTGGACAGAGCAAAGAGTTACCACCAGTACACCCCCAGACAGCTGTTGATGCACATTTCTTCCTTCAGGCACATTTGGGCTAGGTGCCCAGAAGATTGAAGAAAGACAGGCCAGCATCTCTGGAAAGATCTGCTTTTGACATGAAAGGACCATGATGATTTGGAGACAGAACAGAGAACGTGAGTGGAGTATCTGCTGGGGAAAGAGCCTGACAAGAGGACATGGTGAAAAGGATTGTGTCACTGTGGTCCTTCTAATCTGCTTGTCTATAAGGTTATTTCTGATTTGTTTGGTTTGGTTCTAGTTGGTTTTGTTTAGGTATTTTTGACTGCTGTTTGATTAATTTATTTGGTCTTATATACTGAATTTATGGAAAAGCTTACTGGGTGATTTTGATTTATCTGAAACAAAAAAGTCACAGAAACTCTCTTGTTAACTTCTTTGGACTTAAGAAAGGCTGCGTCTTCATGTGTGTTGCATTTCACAATAAGAAAACTTACAATTACTGAAGGTGTGTGCCTACTTGCAGACAAACTGTCCGTCCCCACTTGCGTTCACAGTTCACTCATACTGCTGCTGAGATTAGCAGATACTAGTTGTTGTAGGTATTAGTCTTAGATGGTATTTGGAATGATTGAAGCCCTATCTAAAGGTTCTCTGTGTGTTTCCTCATTGGAACTGTTGTATTCCAAAATGAAGTCTAATTCCTAGTTGGCAATGCTCAGAGGAGAGGATCTGTTTTGGACAGGTACTGTTCTCAGTTCTGTGGTCAAGAAAAGACAATTGCTGGACAATCCTGTTTCTACAGAGAGTATAACTTATGTCAATGTTTCGTTAGCCTGCAGTATTCAAGACAACGAAAGTGTCTTCTTATGGGAGAGGGACGAAGGGGCTGATTGACAGGATGGAAAAGGAAATCCTATTTGTAGCAAGTTTGGACTAGGCAAAGGCAAGCTGCTGAAAAAGCAGCTATCATTGTGGAGGGGGCTCAGCTTTTCACTTAATGTTGTCATGGGTCCTGAAAGTAGTCTATATCCAGCTTATCAGTGGGATTGTACAGTTCCAGAAACCCCACCAAGAGAAGCCTCTGGTGCTTTCAGTAATGCACTTGCTTCCAAGCACAAATGACAGAGTATGTGCTGGGTGGCACTGCCCACATCCATTTTGAAGATTTCAGTAGCAGGCTTCCTCACGCCAGATGGGTAGTTCTTAGGAAGGCTCCCTGTGGCAATGAGTGTGCTACTGATGGAGCAGCGTATGCGTATTTCAGGTCAAATCCTGGCACATGCTGTCAATGCTCTCCAACCAGAATGGTTGCTCACGGCTTTGGAACAGAATGTGTGGCTTACCTGGAAGAGAGGTTGTAGGGTTTGGTGCCTCCTTTTGCAACTCAAAAGCCAGGAAAGGTAGGCGCACTGCAGACCAGACTAGGTTGTCAGAGCCTGCAACCCAAATTATGTTATTGCACACAGGTGTGCAATAGAATTGGCACACTCTAAGTCACTGCCACAACGTTTATGAATAAAAAGTACAAGATGGTCACTTGGATCAGTGAGTTTGAATTTAAAAGCCAATATTAAAACCCAGTGCAGATATATCACTGTACTGTGTGCTGTCCAAAGCCAATATTTGCTGTTCTAAGTACACTTCACCCCATATCCTTCAAATCAGTCAGGGTTTTCTCTGAATTTGAATAGGATCAAAATGAGAATTACAAATAGATTATTGCATTTCTGCACCACATATGCTTGAATCCCTAACCTAACTTAAAGTTTCTCTTCTTGCATCATTTATTTTGAATTTCCAGAAGACATTTGAACTGTATCAATTTAATATGGACTGATTGATGCTGCTTATCAAAAAATTGTGTGATGTTAGTTTTATTGTTTTTCTTAACTCATATAAATATGGCATAATTGCTTTCCTAGTCCATAATGAAGTCTTGGCAGGTTAATACTACTTTATTTTATGATATTTTGACTTAGTATTTAATTTATCAGAATTAACATATCAGAAAATCTGTGAGCTGTATCATTTGATTGTGTTAGTACTCAGTCTCCATTCCCACTCAGCAGATGTATGAGAGAAGTCATTCTTTGACTTGTCACATTTGTTCTCATTTATTGTGACAAGACTAAAATTTTATATCCTTTTGCTAGTAACTGTCAGTTCTATTAGTACATTATTTTTTCACATGTCAGCATAAATCCATGGGTTAATTTTTATCCACACAGTTCCTCAAAACCATGCAAAAGTCTTGCATGAAATGGATAATTTTTTGAAGGTTTGAGATTTTGAAAAACGTGTAGATGAATATTCCTTAGACCTCTGACACTGTGCTTGCCTTCAGGAGGTAGAGGAAGAAGTTAAAATTCTTTGGAGGAAGGAAAAGAAAAAACATTTCTTAAAGCACATTGGCAATTTAGAAAAAAAACCCAAACCTCAAAACATTTATTAAAGCTTGTTCAAGTGTTAGTACTGGTGAGGAAAGGTGAGCCCACAGAACCAGAGAGGTTCATGAACAGTACAAGTGTAAAAGAAGGGCTACTAAGTTAAACCACTTTGCATCTGGGATTATGTCAGACCTTTCTTTTTGACTTTTAGATTAAGATGAACTCTGTTAACCTGACATGGCCAAACATCTATAATAAAACCCTACCATTTGTAAAGTATAGTTTTGAGCACATTACATCTCTAACTTAATAAACTATGAAAACTGATAGAAAATAAGAGAACAGTTAACTGTGCTCTAGCACAGGACAGAGCAATGCCAAAGAACATGCAACTGCCAGTAGCATTCAGCACTTACATAAACTGCATAAAAAGAAGACTGGATTGATGGTGTTGGGTTTGCAATGGTATCTAGTATTGATCCCAGTATGTTTGAGATGGTTTTCATCAAAATTAAAAAACAACAATAACAACAGCAACAACAACAAAACCGGAGTAAGACTTTAAAATACATATGTAGATACGTATAGCTACACAGGTATATAAGAATGTCTGCCATAGATCATGTAACCTACTGGAAGCACTGTTTATGGATGGAAGTGAAGGCTATTTTACATACTTGGAGTTTTGGGTTTCTTCTTTTCTGTTTTAGGTAAAATGGTTCAAGTTATAACATCAGGTTTAAATTTAACACTTATTTTTAAGATTTTTTTCCCCTTACTTTTTTATTTTTTGTTTTCTGAAAAGCTTTATGAATTTATTCCTTAGGTGACTTCATGCATTTCAACACCCAGGAATTTCTAGCTGGTTCTACATCCTTCTTTCACTGACATTTCTCAGGAATAAAACCAGCTTTTTCTCACAACACGTCAATCCATGTCTCAGCTTGCATGACAGAGCAGCTGCAGGTTCTGATTTCATATTTCTCAATTCTATTGCAGCATTGTCTGTTATTCTTAAAAATTTGTGTCTAGAAAATTATAGTTACTTTTTACCACTTTTATATCAAAATTTGGAGATGTTTTTTCACCTTTCCAGATTTCTTGGAATAGTAAGGCAGATTTTATTCACAGTGGAAAACCATTAAAATATCAGGATCATAACTTTTAATGTAAGTTTGAAAAAAAACCCACCTAGTTTTGAATTTCAGACTTCAAGACAATCCATTCCTCCATGCTCCTTCCTAACTAACCTTGCTGGCACTGCATCAGTTGGCAATACGTTGACCATTAAATATAACTTTATATCTACCTTAAAACTGGTAAAGTCTTACACCTTATAATAAGTAGCAGCAATTACTTTGAGATTACCCTGGGAAGTTTAGTGGCCTGGAAAAATAAATCCTCTGAGTGGTAATGACATAGAAAACAAGTGAAGCTAATTTTCTTATATTAACGGCAAAATATTTTGATACCAGTTCAAAAGATACTTAGATGAAAAAACTATTAATAGCAAAAAATTTATCACCCACTGTAACAGACCCTTTTTTCATATAAAATTCAACCATAGCTTTGCAGTTCTAAGATCTAAGAACAAGATTTGCCAAGAAAGTAACAGAGCATTAAGAATTACTTTCTTAAATGGTTTAACAGTGAGGTCCAAGCTCTGTTGCTTTCTTTTATTACAAAGATTTAGTTCACGTTAGTGCATTATTTATTCTATGTTCCTAACAGTAGATTATATACAGTTGTGTTTCATGGGGGTTTATCACATGTTCATCATTTGCATCAAAAATTATCTTTACTTCCCTTTTATCAGGTAACTTTTTCCCAACCTGACTTGTAACTCTTCTCAATTTTGTCTGCCAATAGAAGGAGCTCCTGCACTAGGCAACAACCTGGAGCTCCCAAGAGAACCTTCCCTCTGATCCAGACAGGTGGATTCTGGCTTTCATACTGTGTGATGTGTACAAAAATTTTGATTGCACTTTTGGTATAAAAAAAAGCCAGTCATATTGCAAACAAACCCTGTGAGATTACTGCCAGATAGGAACACAGCACTGTTTAAAAGAAGGCCTATTGTGGGGAAAAAATAATCATTTAGATTTACCTGCTTGTATCTTGTCAAACTGTAGTGGCTAGAAACACTCTGCTGTAGAGGGGTGCTCAGCGTTGCCCCTGCTTTTTTTGATAAACGACATTTCCCAACTGCAAACATAAGCTACTGAGTGGTATTAGAACAATGCTGAGGACCAGAATAACAAAAAAAACAGGTCCTGAGGATTTTGCTGGTATGAATAGGGGAAAGGAAAAGCATACATCCTGTGTGGAAAGGGGGTGAAGCCCCTGGAAGAAAGTAATATGGGCACTGATTCAGAAAATATATTTCAGTTTGGATAGAAGATTTGCATATTTAATTTAAGTAACTGATGGATGTTGTCAGAATGTTCCAGGAGACACAGAGCATTCCAATTATTTTGTTCAAGCAAAACAAATACATTGTTTAAGCTGATTTTAAAATAGCATGACAGAAGCACACTGTAGGCTTATTTAGCCTGTTTTGTGAAAATCTTACTTTCGTTAGTTGCACCCAGATTTTTTTAATTCATTCTGACAGGCTTTCATTTTTATGAGGTACAGCTATCTTCTCCTATCTGCTTTTTCTTTCAGTATTACTTTCATTAACTGTTATCTCATTCTTTTCATACAGCACTTCTTAACAAGTAATTCCTAGCTACCCAGCATGGGTACTGCATTATCTTCCAGGTAATAGAAAAATCTTCAGAAAATCTGTGATTCCCTAAATACTGTAATTTGACTGCAATGTCAAATCCCCTACCACTTAAAAATCACTGTACGATCACAAGATTAGAACACAAACCAAGCATTTTAATGTCATTTTCCATTTTGGGCTGCAAGGAAATTTAACCTATGAGCTGTGGACACACGTGACTGGTGCTGGAAGGAATCAGATGAGCTTGTGCTGTTGGCATGACCATGGAGCCATTTTATGCCTCACACAACTGAAGTGTAAGTTTCTCTCTGAATTTTCTTTCACCACCTTTTCCAGAAAAGTCCAGTTTTTTATTCCTGCACAACATACCTTTAAAGTTGCCTTAATGAAACCTAACCTGTACTACATCTTAACTTTTACTTCTGCTACAACTTAACCTTTACTGTTTTTAAAACCTTCCCTTCTTTTTTCTTCCTTTCAGTATTAAAGCCCTGTATGAGTTTGTATGAAAATGATACATGAATTGAGTGCATTAACTACCCAGTGACTATGGGGAATTAAAATCACTAATAAGTAGATGGCTGGGCTAAAGAGCTAAGGCAGCAATCTTTGTTTTCATGCTCTTCTGGTCCTCATATTCCTGTGCAAAAGTTAGTGTGACTTTGCTTTATGCTTTTTATTTTTTGTTCATTGCTCCTTATGTGAAGAGGTTTTTTTGTCCCCTCTGTAAGCACAATAGTGCTGGAGAGAAAATAAAGGCCATAAAACATGCTTTGCTTGCCAAAGTGTAATGAAACAGAGGGCATTATACGAGAAAGATCCCTCCTGACTTGCTTCATATGGCATTTTGCCTGTGTAAGACTAAATGATCTCTCTTACTGAAACACCTGGAGTAAAAATTGAATTGTTGAGCAAAAAACCTGTAATACTTCCTCCCAGACATGTACAGACTGGACCCTTGACTTGCACTTAGGCTGTGTAACAGAGACCCTAATACACACTTACAGCTTCTACAGACACATGAGAAAACATTGAAAAGACATAACGAAGAATATAACTCGAGAGCTAAGAGACACAGTGGGGTCTTGGGGATTGTACTTCTTCTTTTCCCCCCATATATCTTCTATTGGCTTTGTGAAGTCAATAGAGTTATGAAAATCCTCATCACAGGATATAACCCCTAAATACTCCAGGGTCAGATTCTCAGGTGAATTTATTTCTTTTATCTTCCATATCATTCGTCCAGTTTAAAAAGACCAATAAATTGGCAGCATACGCCTGCTAGAGCATTCCCTTGGTACGTGGAAAAACTTGTGCATTGCTGATCTTGTCTGGATTTGTTTCTCTGCTTGCTGTCTTCTTGAGAGGGAAGCAAAGCGACGATGTGGCCGAGCTCCATTCCCTCATATCTCACAATTGAATGACTGATTTTTATTTTCTCTCTTTTATGTATCTATCCATTGCTACTTCACTGCTAGGTAGGGTTGCACTTCTATTCTCTATATTAATAAATGGTGAGCAGAGATACAGAGATTCCACCCTGCAGCTCAGCTTCAGCTATCTCAGTACCTAGCACATTTAAAGCAACATGCAGGTGACTTTGTGGACCTATGATGAAGTTTTATAAGAATCTATGTCTGAATATCTTTACTACATATCCACCTACACCTTTAATATTCTTTTATATACACAGAAGTTTGCAACAAAGCTCAAGAAAATTCTTTTTCAGCTAATCATTGCTCTCAATTTTAGCTGGGTTATTGATACTGCCACCTTTTTGACAGGAGAAGCCCTAATTCTTATGTGATCTGTGTCAAGAGGTCAGAGTTCAAGTTAATGTTTTCCTAACAAAAACATGCTGCCCCCACAAATGATCTGGGAAGTTGGGTAAAACTCTCAGATTTAGTTTTTCATATAAAAGTGCATGAGTTGAATGCCCCTGTTACACCATCAGGGTCTAACAGCCCCATGGACCTGAGAGCCTATTAATCTCATGATTACAACGCCAAGCTTACATGGGAACAGGGAGCAATTACTTTCAAGCTCAGATTTTTCTCTCAGTCACATTTCAGCTCTGGCAATAGCTTTCAATCTTTAGATTTTCTCAAAGGCAGGCCATTCTCCCTGCCACACTCTGGGCTTAACTAAAGAAGTTTAAATTATGAAACCATGTATATTCTCACATTTGTCAAGAGTGAATGTTCCATATAGACATGCTGACAGTCTGCTCCTCTTTCATGCTCATCACAATTATCAATAGCACATACATATTACCTCAAAATTATTTCATCCTAATTTTCGCTTTTTTTTTTTTTTTTTTTTTTTTTTTTTTTTTTTTTACCTGTTAAAATTTGCAGTTGGATATCTATATGTTATACATCTTTATGTCCTGGAAGGATACCAAGTTTCTTTTTTTTTTTTTTTTCTTTTTTACTGTTCTGTTACTGTAAAGTGTTTACAGACATTTTCCCTTTTCTTAATTGTGTGAGCCATCGTCTTTTACAGCACAGACCCTTGGTCTCTATTAAATGATATGATCTAAATGTATGAACTCAGAAGATTAATGCTAGCAGAAGGGGTTTATCTGTTCTTATATTAAACTTCATACCTGGTGAAAAATATTTATGCACAAATCTATACAGTCAAATATTTAGTGTGTAACCATGATCAAAACTTACGCTCCAGAGGATCTGAATTGCTCAGGGGACAGATACTAGGTAGTTCATCTTCAGGTCACTAGTCTGAAGGTTCTCCAAGTCTGACCGAACACTAACTGAAAGCTGATGTCCAAGGGAAATAGGTTTATTGAAAGGACTTTCAAGCAATTAAGTAGAAAGGTAAAGAAACATGTTTTTCCAGTCTTTTTCTCGATTTTACCATTTTGCCTCTGCACTTCTTTACTGTTGATAACTATTGTTCTATTCAACTGTCCTTTACCACCTATTGCTGCTTTCTGGATTTCTTGTTTCATTTGTGAATAAACAGCAAATCACTCCACATACTACAGGAAAGTTTCAAAAATTAATTCCTTTTCCAAGGCAACCCAGGCTTCCTCAAAGTTATAGTCTTTCACACATTCCCTTCTTTTTTTTGCTAAAATTTGTGCTATCTAGAAGGGACATGGTTAAATATAATTGTTTCTTTTAGGGGGGAAAAAAAAAGAAAAAAAAAAGAAGTTGCTTCCAGAAATGTTTGAGGGCATCATTTTTAATTTACAGGGGCATTATAAATTCCCTTGTGCTAATAGTTTCTATTTTGTTTCATTTTGAGAGCCACCTAAATTTTGTCATCTTTCCCAATTTAAGAAAAAAAATCTATATGCCTAATATCTAAATGCATAAATCACTTCTTGTATTCTTTGATTTCAAAATGGTGGTATGCTCTCCCTGCCCTCTTGCTTTCTTCTGAAGTGAGAGAAGAGCAAGAAAACATTTAAAACTTCAGAGTAAATCTTCTGACATTCTTTAGTTTAGTTCTAAGAGGATTTGTTTTGTGCCAAACCAACAGGAAGGAGCGAAGTGCTCTCTGACCTTTGGAAATTTTTAAGAACAGAAACAGAACTTTTCTGCGTGTCCCAGCATTCAGCGCTTTTGAGTGTCTGCTTCTCCTAGACTATATTTCCCAGTCCTCACACCAGTAACTTCTGTTAGCATTTTCCTACAACTGGTAAAATCTGATAAAGAGATTCCTTTCACAGAAGGCACTTAATGTTAGTATGCAGTGGTGGAAAAAAACCTCACTATTAATCAGAGCAATGTTTTCAAATGCTCCAGAATGGCAGTAAAGTAAAAAACGTGGTCCAAACATTTCTATAATTGAAAGTCTTTAAGTACAGTTAAGGAGATACAGAAATGCTTTTTACAGCCTTTCAATACAAAAGATTTATTTTATGAAAATATATAAAACAAGTTTTAAACACATGGGAAAAATATTCTTCAGAACTTAGTAACTGTCAATAGTAAAATAAGATAAAAATGTTACTGGTAATATGATATTCTATCTACCTACTTAATTTTCGCCAGCATCTCATGACCACAGCTTGTATGAATTGTTAATTTCCCTAGAGAAAGCTAAGGATTTTTTTAATACTTTTTTTTTTTTTTTTAACCTCATGCCGTTTTGGCTCAACTCTTGTGTGTTTTGCAGAGAAGGAGAGAAAAATATACAATCTACAGCAATAGCATGCAGACCTAGAATGAGAGCTGCTCTGCAAACTCTTAATCTAAAACCAGTAGATACCAATGAAATTGTGTCTACATCCAACAGAAAGTTTCATCCCTAATTCACCTCCCCTGGTGTAATGTTGTTGTGAAATCTAAAACAAATGGTTGAGACAACAACTGGAGGTATAGGAAAGCAGGAGAGGATGGTCTGCTACACAAGTCACACTCTCAAAAGCTGCTTGCTTAAATTTGCACGTGTTCAAAACTTGCTTCAACCTACCAAAGCAGAGCCTGTATTTTATCACCAATGCACAAATATATCCTCAAAGGACATGGTGGCCTCATTAGTATGGGTCTTTAGGAAGAATAACAGAGCATTTAGACCCTGTATTTCTATATTGTATTACATTTATCTTAAACTGTCGTCCAACCCCTTTTTCACAATCATTTGGGTTTTTTGGCAGCCAACACATATTTGTTTATGGTCTTAAATGTGACCTCTGCTTGGGTTACTTGGTTGTTGCTTAAAGTTTACATGATCCTTTGCCTAGATTGGGTGGACATCATCATTGTGGTTTAAACCTGGCCAGTAACTCAGACCCAGGCAGCCACTCACTCATTCCTTCTGGTTTGGGATGGGTACAATAAACAATTTTCTTTATATACAAGCAAAAAGATATAGGAAGACACATGGGTAAATTAGTTTTCTTTGGTGTCTCTGACCTTTCTTCTTTTGCAAAAGAGATTTCTAAGTATGATGGAAACGCTCCTTATTACACTGATAATAACAACCTTTTTTGACATTTATTATTTTTTTCAAGCAATAAGTTTTTATATCCCTATCGTATCTCTCCTAATTCCATAATGCTGAATGACTTAATGGCACCCAAACTGGTGGTTCCCCTTATGTGGCTTCTTTCTCCTGGCCTTTGTCACATTGAGGAGCAAGGTCAGCTGTAATCAGTAAATGAACCAGTCTTGCTGTGCTAATCCAGTCCCTGGATATTGCTCCTGGTTCCTTTGTGAGAGCCACATGGGCTCATGTGCAGCACGTTTTTAAGAACATTCACATACTGCTCCTCAACCTGACAGCTGCAAAGTCATCCTGAGTAAAAGAGATCTGAGGCTTGCTGTGCAAGTTTAATGTTGTTATTCTTTTTCTCTTTACCCTGCAATTGGGTTACCCTTAAGAAACTTGTGTAAAAGATTGACCTACTTCTGGAAAAGAAAATAAAAAAGCACAAAAAGTATGCAAAAGGCTGTGTTTTCCACTGATGGAAGTTTGGGAGAACAGAGTTTGAAGAGAAAGAAGAATGTCAGGTAGGAAAACTAACTAGTCTCAGAATTTAAAGGCCCCATAGAAAACTCATTAAATATTTAAAAACATTCAGGACCATGATTGCAAAATTCTCCAACTAATGTTATTTATATTTGATAAACAGGCTACTGTCTCCTGTAACTGTATTTAAACTGAGTATTTTCCTTTTTTTTTTCTTTTTTTTTTTTTTTTAAATAAATAAAACAAAGGAAATTGCCATAACTACAACTTCTGAACTGTCATTAAAGCAGGTCCAGTAGGCTTCTGTCTTGCACTTAGAGCATTTTTATTGTTGGTATTGAAAACATGTCATCTGTCTGTTTGTAATCTTAAAAGTTTGTTTCCAGCAGTCAACTCTCTGAGACTTTTTTTATTTTCTTAATACACGATAGAAAAATGGCTAAGTCTGACAAAAAAACCTCCACCATGGCTCTAATTAGCACTCCCCAGCATCTCAAGAGCCACGTGCAAGTCTCATACAGAGAAACAGTATGCTTCAGTTCTGTGACTGACTGCCAAAATTATCTTAAGGTCTTCTTTAGGTGATGTAGTATCACAATGGCTCTTGTAATTGCTGTTGTATCTGACAACTCAAAATCAGCAGACAAACTTCCTCATTCATACCCTCCCATGGAGAAACAGTAGTTTTCTCAAATACTTCTTAGATCACGACATAAAGTAAAAGTAGCAGAAATATTGCTCTTACCAAAATCTAACAGTTATGGCCAGAAATAATTCACTTTGTCATATGTAGTATGGGCAACTATATGGAATGAGGAAAGAGTGGAACGGACTTCTAGAAGTAGAAGTTGTGGAGTGAGTCTGTTGATATTACTCGTTAATACTGATCTGTTTATTCAAGGTGAGGCAAAAATAAAATTCTCACCTTTATTCTTTTTTAAAATGTCTTGTGCCTGAAGATATGAACATCCCATGCTTTCTTTACTCTGGCTGTACTTGAACACATCCAAGACACTCATGTTCCTAATAATCAGTCAGCAGTTTTGTAGATACACTCGAGCTCATCTTCAAGAATGTTGAAGATGAAATTCACATGAGTTCTGGCCTGGAAAAGCGAGTTAAAAACCAAGAGCATGAAGTAGGATAAAATCCATAGAGGTCACCGTGAGCAATTTTGGTATTTCATTACAGGATCAGCTTATGGAAGAAGAGAACCAGTACAAAGAGGTTTTGAGGGTCAAGTGTAAGGTACTTAAGTGGGAGTGCACAAGGACAGGAACTCATCCAGCTAACTTGGACTGATTCTGAAAATTTTATTTGTTCATCTGGAAGATTTCAAGCTGGATTCAGCTATGTCACTCATGCATATTAACAATCACATGATTCTGTTGTGTAATTTAATACTCTAGTTGTGCAAGTGAGTGCAATTAAAATACCTGCACCCACTTAAAACAAATGGGAAATCTTGGCCTTGGATTATGATAACTACATAAACCCAGTACAAAGTGGGCATAAGTAGTTTGCTGAATTTTGTGCAAAGTAATTTATGAATAATCCACAAAATCATTGTAGCATCATTTCTTTGTTGCCTTCTGTTTGCACATTTTTCTTTTTTCCAGGGCCATAGGAATAAGTCCTTTTTTAAGAAGCTCTATTAAAATCTATATGGTAATAACTAAAGAAAGAATAACTGTTACTAGCATCTGGATCTGGAAGTGTAGTTTGTGATTACTGCTTTCCAAGGCATTTTAAGATATTCGAATTATTTATTACTGCATGTAAGAAGTATATTTTCTTAAGGCATCAGTGAAAGACAACGGAAGTGACAAGATCTGCAAAAAATTTCCATAAGGTACTTGAAGTCAAATTATTGCTCTCCAAATGCAAAAACGATACACGCAACAGCTGTATGTATTGTTCTGTCATTCACAGTGCAGAATAAAGGTACACATACCTATTTAAATTATTTTGTTAACTCTTTTTCATCAAGTTGTTTTTACACAGTGTATCTTGCTGGCTCCGAACTGCAAGTAAACACCTGTATCCAAAAATCTACATTCAGATTTCTGAAGGATTTATCACTTTGACAGCATACAGAGTTTTGCCCTGAACAAAACTGTCTTTTCAAATATTTTCAGCATGAACACTTAAGGTACATAAATAAAAAACAGAGCACTGTAAATGATAAAGTGCTATAAAGGCTATAGTGACAATGCAATGAGCAGTAAAGTGGGTAGCTGACTGTCTGTAAAAGTCCTTCACAAAATCTAGTGCATTAATTTTTTTGAGGAGTGTACTCTGAAATGGATGTTTTTAAGATGGCTGATCCCTGAAATAACTTAGTCCACTTTTGGTAAAGTTGCACAAGCTGTCATGCTCAGCTGTGCATGCCCTTTTCTTCAAGGAGAGAGAAAACTGATGTTTGGATTTATACTTCTTGTTTCTAGGTTAATCAGTCAAAGTGAATGCATTGGATTCCTGACAAAAGTTGTAATTAAACAGAAAGTATTCTTACTGGACTGTATTTATGCATTACAATGATAGTTATTAATTGAGTTTTGAGTTCTGTCAGACTGTATAAAGGTCACTTTTTTTTTTTTAACTTGGGAAGTCTTTTTTGGTTTGTCAAATACACTATCACGCAAAAACATTTCAATCTGTACTTTTGTATTTCTCCTGCTTACCTATATTCATTCACAGTGATATTTGTAAGAAGATGATCTAACCAGCAAAATCTAATGCTGTAAACTGTCCATTGAAGGAGGTCTAATCCAGATTTTATACTTTTCACATATTTTCCAGTGTGGAACCTGCTTCTGTGTGTACCTTTTGTAAGATATAAAAGGAAATTAAAACCAGCTAACTTAAATCACCATAATAGATTTACATTATAATTAATGAAAAGGTAATCTATTATTGAAGAAAAGTGGCAGTGGAGAGTTAAGGCAAAAAAGTATATCCTACTGTTAATCAACCCTTTTCTAAGAACTTGAAAGAGTTAATGGAAAGGCTGGGGGTGGGGGGTGGGGGGGGGGGGGGGGGGGGGGGGGGGGGATGGGGAAGAAAAGAAAACAAAAAAAAAAACCAAAACCCAAACCAAAATCAGGATTGAGTAGCAGAAAAACTGCCATAGGTTTTAAGGTACGTAATTTTCTTCCTGTTAAGGATAATAATCAAATACATGCATACCTTCATATTTGAGTAGCTAATGTTTAGTTTTTGCCAAAATTATTCATAGAAATCTGTCTTAACTCAATTATAAAACATCAAGAAAGGGATTCAAAATGGTTTTAATTCATCACTCTCTGTAATGACTTTGTGATACTAAACTGGGATATGATGCTTTTGGGACAGAAGAATTTGCAGCATCAGCCAGTCAAAGGTTCTAACTCTGCAATTTCAGTGCTGGATTTATCACTTTTGGCACTGATGTCAACCATACGTCAATGCCTGCTCATGCGATGGGGACTATCTGAATCTAGCCTATTAATTCAAGGCCATAAAGAAAGTATATTTAGCTCTAATACTAAGTTATTTAAAGTTATAGACAGTGTAGTAGATGGATAACAAGGTTGTTTAGCTGGAGATGTATTATCTATTTACAAGGGTTCCTGATGACTTTGTAACCTACAAGTGGTAAAGACATAATTTTTAATCATAGAAAATGTACAGTAGGCAAAAACAGGCCAGTTATAAAATAAAAAAGGTCACCTATACAAGAATCTACCACCTAAATCTAACCCCTCCCTAAATGGAAGAAAAACTATTCAACAGTCTTTAATGATCCTCCCCATAATGCATCTTCCTATCACATCTCTCCCTCCTTATAAGCAGGGAACCTTCACAAAGGCCACAGGAATCTGTAACAGTATTCATGTTTTATGTGGAAGAACATTCATTATCATAGAACCACAGAAAAGAATTAGAGAATTACAGAATTCATGTTGGAAGGGACCTCAGGAGGCCTCGTGTTTGACCTTCTACTCAAAGCAGGGCCAGCTTGGAGATCAGATGGAGATGCTCAGGACTTTTCCCAGCCCCACCTTGAAAAGCTCCAAGGCACAGTGTCCCTGGGCTACCTGTCCCATTGCCTGGTATCCTCACGGGGAGAAAGTCTTTCCTTGTGTCCACTCCAACCCTCTCATCTATCGTCACACTGCCATGCACTTACCTGTGAAAGGCCTAACTCCATCTCCTAAATCCCCCTCTTTGCAGGCACCAGCACTGCTGTTGTGTCCCTGAAGATGTCCCCTTTCTTGGAGGAACCCGTCCTGTTCCCAGCCTCTGCTTGCAGGACAGGTACTCAAGCCCTAACCAGCATGGTAGTCTCCCCTGATCTCATCCCGGTTTATTCAGGTCTTTCCTGAACTCAGGGTTCCAAAACAAAACTAAACTAAAGTCCCCTTACAGGGACTCTCCCTGCCCAGGGCAGGACTTTCCATTTTTTTCTGTTGATTTTGATGTGGCTCCCACTGGTTCTTTATCTGCCAGCTTGCCTTGGCTTCTCTGAGTGGCAACACTGCTGCCCAGGGCATCCACCGTACCTCACGTTTGATGTCACCTGCGGACATAATGGAATAGATGATTCTGTCACCTCTTCCAGATCATTGATGCAGATGTATTCGTCCTCTTATCAGTTTCCAGGCAGAGTGTGACACCTTAACCACACAGAATCATAGAGTGCTTGGGGTTGGAAGGGACCTCTGGAAATCACCCAGTCCAACCCCTGCTGAAGCAGGTCACCTACAGCAGGTTGCACAGGACCGCATCCAGGCAGGTTGGAATGTCCCCAGAGAAGGAGCCTGCACGGCCTCTCTGGGCAGCCTGTGCCAGCGCTCTGCCACCGCCAAGGCAAAGTTCTTCCTCGTATTCAGGTGGAACTGCCTGGGCTGCAGTTTGTGCCCGTTGACCCTTGTCCTGTCACTGGGCACCACTGAAAAGAGACTGGCCCCGTCCTCTAGGCACTCACCTTTAAGTTATTTGTAGACAACCACTAGCCTGAGAGCCTGATTATTCAAGTAGACTTTTGCCCAAGTTATTATTTTTTATGCTATAATACATATAAAAATACAACTTAAATTCAAAGTAAAGAGTTAAAGCTGTTACTCCACTCATAGAGCAGTTCAAAATGTCAACATTCCTCTTCTAGAGTGTCTTTTCTCTTTGCACTACCCAGTTAAAGTTGGGTGAAATAAAAATGATGGCCTATGGCATATAAAATGTTGCTTTATATGCTGTGAATTATTCACTCAGCTTCTGTTTTTTTCTTAATTCAATGTCAGCTGTTACGATTGCTTTAGAAGCCACTGCTCTAAATTCAATTGACTAAATTATTTCCACAAATATTCATAAATGCATGAAAAGTGCTTTCAATGTCTCATCTACATTGCATTTTCAAAGTGCACTTAAAGTTCCTTAAGTACATTATGATTCCCACCACCCAGTTGTGTTTTTCTGTATTATTGCTGCAGGCAGCTTAAGCGTAGGCTGCATTCACATTGATGTAGATCTGGGAGGGTTTGTGGAAGGCAGCATCATACTGGAAGGTACCTCCAGGAGACCTAAATCTGTGCGTTCCTTACTCACTTCTACAAAAAGGGAAAGTGGATTAGGTGAAGGCTACACAGTTTCATGTGTTCCCATATCCCATTTTGAAGATGTGGCTTCAACGTGGCCTCTGATAAGTTGCTGACAAGCTACTTTGGTGTTGGTAAAGTGAAGATGTGGTATAGACACATCTAGTGGTGAGGTGCTTTAGTGTGCTAGCAATTTTTATTTATAAAAGGAAGAAGGAAATGGAGAGCAATTTTATATGTAAATTCATACTGAGAGAAGCCTAATACATTATTTCTCTTGAGACATCATAAGACATATGCAATAATTGCCTGTTTTTTCCAATATTGCTATGATGCTCTAAAAATATAGATGAAAATCTACACAATATTATGTATGAATAACAAATGTAAATACTGCTGCAAACATTGGAGAAGATGATCGACGTTTCCCTGTCTTGTGAGAGAAACCACATGATTAGGTTTTATCAAGATTTGAGTCAATCATTAGACTTTTAAAGATTTTTTTCTAATCACATGAAAAACAGTCTCAAAGTTAACCTCTTTTTCCCCTTTAACAACACTGTATTTTGCTTTCTCTTTTTAATGGATTTTTCAAATAAATCTTATATCCCCCAGTTTTCTTAATTTTCATGAGAAATCAAATTTTTCTTTATTATGGTAAATAAAGATCTCAGAAGTACTATTTAAAGCAATAGATAGGCTTTCTAAGAACAAATACATAGTTCAAAGACTGAAAACTTTCAGACACATGGAAAGTGTAATTTTTTCTTTTATGGGCCAGGAATATTTTCCTCTCTGGAACACAAATAAAGCTATTAGAGGCAGCAACAGGTATTTTATCCTAGCCATCAGTACACAAAGGATTAATTGCTGTCACTGTTCATGGTACGGTACCTTGTGGGGTACAAATTACATTTCTCTAACCTCAGCACCCTAATCAAAACCAACATGATCAGAGCTCATATTAATCTACTGCAGCCAGCACCGGTCTTTCTATTCCAAATGAATGCAAAGTCAGCAGTATGGACTTCTGAAAGGAGGGAGCAAGCTTATCAGGAAAATGCACATGGTGAGGTCCAGAAGCAATGACAATGTGAAAAATCAAGTTAACATCCAGTAAAAAGGCATGCACATTGCAGTGCTGTTGCCTTTCTGTCAATTTGTTCTATGCTGAATCAAAACAGGGATTTGTATGTGTCTCAAGTGCCCACAAGCTCCTGGTAATTTGCAGAATATCTGGACTTCTTTTAAATGGGCAGATGCAACACAGAAAAAGCAGTGTAAGTGGTACATATGCAAAAGAGTTTTTCCTTTAAGAAATTAAGCTGAACTGTAAAAACACAGTATATGTATTTAATAAACAGCTTTATGTACCCTTCAGGCTTGCCTTCTGTTTTAGGTATCTGTTCATGGTCCAGCTGGGCAGTCATGCTTTCAGCTGCTTATGAGGAGAGTAAGGTGAGTTCACTTGGTGCGAGCTGTATGGCTGAACTCTGGGTAATATCTCTAGCCTAACCAACAAGTTCATTTATGAAGGTTTATCTACCAGGTTGTTGAAGGAGATGATCTTACAACAGTCAGCCTATATGTCTTCTAAACACAAAACTGCTGAAACCATTCTTGAACAACTGCATTTTGATCCTAAAAAGAAAAGCACTGTCCTTCTAATGACAGTATTTTCAAGATCATTTCAAAATACCAGGAAAAATATTGAGCTGGTTTAAAATCATACTAGCAATACAAGCATAACAATTTAATGGTTTGAGAAGTCAATTAATCATTAAGTCTGTGGAAATGTGATGAAGGACACAATCTAAAGCTGTGGAAGGTGGAACCACTTAATGCAACAGTTCAGTTACCCTCTTGTTGAGAAAATCTTTCGCCAAATTTTTAAGCCTACTTACCAGAAGGTGAGCATCTAGATTTATATTTTTGTGCTCATATACAGCTTTCCTTTATAAGTATATGAGATCTATGACATGTTATGAGATATAGATGTTATCTAATATTTCATTCCACTATACAAAAACAAGTCAAGCTTTAGACACTTAAACTTAGTGTCCTATATTAGAAAACTTCTATACTGAAGTTTTAGTTTATAGTAAAATATTTATATTGTGATAATTCAGGTGTAAAAACCAGAGCTTTCCGACACAGGAGGCAGGCCAGTTTATTCATATCTTCCTTTCAGGAGTGAGTAGTATCAGTGTCAATCATTCATGGACTGCCTGTCTCTATGTAGCTGAGGTACTTATGACTTTGTAAGAAAATCAAAATATATTTTAGTTTCAATCTGCTATAGAAAGTTCTGCAGAACTGTTAATAAAAGCTTTAAATATATCGCCCTTAGTCAGAATATTAAAGGTATGTCAGAAAAGGCCAGTGCACTAAGTGTCGGCAGCAGTTCAGGCAAATGTCTGTTTCACAGTTCCCTTCAATGGGAAAAAAATACTTTAGATAGCCTGATGATAATGTAATAAAACAATTGCTGAACAAGCAAACCAGTTCATTTTGAACCTGAGCATTATACTTCGCCTGTTTATTAGGAACCCAGCACAGCAGACCACCAGTTTTGATAGGGCATTCAGGCTCCACAGATATAGATATTAATAAAATAGTGAATTCCAATGAAATAATGTCAATAAGAAAACTATACAGAATAACAAATCTCAGCCTAGAT
Source organism: Falco biarmicus (assembly GCF_023638135.1). Taxonomy (NCBI): domain Eukaryota; kingdom Metazoa; phylum Chordata; class Aves; order Falconiformes; family Falconidae; genus Falco; species Falco biarmicus. The sequence goes on along the minus strand of NC_079311.1, from coordinate 3,739,253 downwards.
TAAATATAACATAACTGTGCAAGAACCAACAGATGTAGTTATTTTTTTCCAGTGCTTGTACAGGTGTTATTTGCATCAGGCTGCAGAAATTAATTGCAGGGGTTCTTGTTCCTGTAGAAAAATAATGTCAGATCTGGGTTCAGAATTCACCATTCAGATTTTGAGCTGCAGCTGAATCTCTTCTTTAAGCAGTAGACCTAGAAACCCTTGTGTAGCTCAACACAGATCATACTCCTGGAACCACAGTTAAGAGGGGAGGCTGTTAACAAGGACACACAGTTATCAAGGTAAGTTTGACAAAAAGAAAAGCCCAATGAGTATAGGCAAGAGTATTCCAGGAAATGCAGAAACTGAGCCCCCTCAGAATAATGGCTTATCCCCACCTCTCTCAAATATACAGGGAAATAAGAAACACTATTAATTCCCAGTGTGACAAGATAGCAACTTTGCTCTGCAGCATCACTAAACTTCCTGGTTTTTTTTTCTTCACCTAAGTTCAGTCAAGATGCATGGTCTAATGCCTATGTCAAACTAAGAAGCTTCAGGGAAAGCCACTCATTCATGGAGTGCTGAGGAGGCAATTTTCATCTCAGCGCAAGCTGGATGAAAAGTCCCTGATTTCTTTTTCTTTCTCCCTAGTGTTCAGCAAAGCCTTGTGACATACGCATGCCAGGCTGTGCAAGCTTCAGAGAAGCCAAAGCCACTCATTTAATGAACGCTGACTATGCAAGTATTGGCTCTATAACCTTTCTGATCTACTTTTATGAAGCAACTGATGTTAAAACATGAATTTGAAGCAATATGTGCTGCTACTTTTGCTGTTTCCCTCTTTAAAAATTAACAGGAGCTCATAAATTTATAACCATTAAGAGGCAGGCTGCTACTTGAAATGTAATCGAAGGTTTACATTTGCAATGAAAGGCTTCCATCTTGCAAGTACAGAACAGAAAGAGATTTTGCTCCAAGAAGTGACCTCTGTGCTATGTTGGAGGGTTCTGCAGCAACCACAGAGGGGTTGGGGATGTTGTTTATGTGAAAGTATACTCTGGGTTTTCCACAGGAAGAATATATAACAAGTTTTTCCTTATCTAGTAGAAACTTTCAGAAAAAGCTTTCCAGTATGTGTAATAGTATTTTCTCTTAGACCAGTGTATATCTTTAAATATTGCTAGACCATGTTCTTGTGAATGCTCTCTTTTATATTGTAGTACTACATTTATGAAACAAGGAGATGATATGCTTGGTAGTTTTAACCTTGAACCATAAATCTCATAATGTAGTAAAGAAAGGCTTTAAAATTGTTATTAAAATCTTGTGGTTCTATTCAAATATTCTGCTCTGAATAACAAATGCTCTTTGTACCTGCTCACAAATTCCCTTAAAGAAAAAGGCAGCCACATTAGAACATGCAGAATAATCCAACGGCTGCTTTAATTCTTCTTGATTCTTTTTTGCAAGATAAACAAAAATAAACCTGAACAACAACAACAAAAATATTTTTTATATATAGTATATATATTTCTGTATCTAATTATATATACATAATGATATTAGGCAGTTGTGCATATGTGAAAAGAAAGTGTTATAAGAAATAGTCTGTTGTGACTTCAGATATTAACTATAATATCATATAAATGCATGTAAGATGCTGAGCTAAAATCCACATTTATATTAATATCAATGCCATTTTTATGATGTCTGAGAAACCAAAATTACATTCCTTAGGAGGAATTTGACAATAATTATGCTAACTGCTAAGTATGCATTCTGCTGTGAAGTGTACTCCGTGCTTCAGCAGAAGTACCTGCTTAACTATAAAACACCAGTCTTTGGTGTGGAAGTGTGCATTCAGTTTAGCTAACGCTTAAGGTAATATATCAAAATAACGTAAAAGTTACTTATTTTATTTACAGTCACTCTTTAGAAATTAGTTTTTTTCAGGCTTTCAAATGCTGACCATTATCTTTTATGTAGAATAGCTACACCATGTCTTAAGATATACCTAGTTAATACATGCTAGATTAAAAAATTATTAAGACCTGAATATGCCAAAAATGAAAAGGCCAAACTATTTCCTTGTATAAGACATGAAAAATAAACTGTCTTTGAAATGTGCTGAGCATTTTTTTTTTCTGTTGTTTTATTTTGTTTGCTTGTTTGTTTCTTTTTTCTTTCTTTCTTTTTTTTTTTTCAGATTGGAGATTGAAACAAGGAAACCAACTACTTAATGCCATTGATCAAATCATGCTTTGGAAGCAGACCCTGGATTAATGGGTTTAGGAATGTTCTTTTAAATTACAAACATCTGTAATGATCCTCCAAGGACAAACAGGGCACTCCGGTTCAATAAGTAGGTAATGAAATTGCTGTATAGCCCTCCTTATCAGTGTGCGAAAGTTTGCTAGTGCTGCAGGACAGACTGCCCCAATGTCCTGGCAAACCACTCTTGGCCTATCACTGTAATTTCCCCTATGTGTTCATAAAAACCCTCCATGCAATATTCACTTGTTAAAAGCAGACTAATTAGAGTCTGTTACTTTGCCTTTTGTTAACGTATTCTCATACACAGCTTGACAGTACTGTGAATATAAATGATTTTAACAATTGTGTTTCAGATCCTAGCTATAATATATATCTTTGTGCAATATCTTTTCCTTCAAAATTTATTTGATACAATTAAATCTGGGTTCAAAATGAATATGATTTATCAATTACAGTGCACTTACTGTCCCTCTGGATCAATGTGATCATTTTTATGCTTTCATAGATGAACTATTTCAAATCAAATCAAGATAGTTCTTTCTTCCAAAAGTCTTTGCAGATTGCAGCTAAATATTTTTAAAAGCTAGATAATCTCTTTTAAAAAGGTTATATATATATATACATATATATATATATATATATATATATATAAACCCCACCATTTCACTTCTTAATCTGACCAAAACTGAAAACAGAGCTACAATTATGGCAGCCAGCTTTTGTTTCTTCATAAACTGCTTAATCCAAGGATGACTGGATCTTTGGTATAAGAACATTTCCAACTGTTATTCTTCAAGAGCAGAATTGAAAAAAAATAGATATTTTGAGAACCTTATGAGGTTTGGATCTCTGAACATTTTGAGAACCGTCCATTCTTGTCCCTTAAGAATATATGGATCTCAGACTTCACCACACGCACTGATGAAATGGCCCTTACATGACAGCTTTTAATGTGGGTCTAGAATCCCAACATCAGAGGTAGGTGGCTGGTGGCTTTATTGCAGGCCAAATTAACTCTAGCCTCCACAGATTGCTGACCTGCTGTGTGTCTTTTGGACGGGGCTACAGGAGTAGATCCTTTCTATTCTGGACCACCTCCAAAATGTGATTTTTGGGTCTGTCCTCACAGCTGACTCACAGTGATGTTGAATGGCCCTCTGCACATAAGGAGAGACTCGAAAGCATCGGAGTAGTACTATATACAATAAGAAAACACAAGGCCTATGCACTGAAGAAACACTTCAGCTATGGCTTTACTGTTACAGAAAGCCATAAAGAAATGTTTATAACTACCTTACTGCATTTTTTTCTCTAATGCTTGCAGGTCTGAATTTTTTTTCCATCAATTTTTTCAACACTTTTTTTTTTTTGTCCCAGAATACTGAAAAATAATCACAAGCTTCTAGGATTTCAGTTTCATTCTTAATGTCAATTTTTACATTGGGTACGAGAGTCACCTGCATTTATTGTGTGTTTTCCAGAATGAGAGAAAATATTAATTTATACTGCTAGATTATAGAAAAGTTGAGCTGTCTTCTGTCATCTACCAAAGTGCTCACAACACAAGTATGCTTTAAAATGATCATTTAATAGTATAGGAGACCCAATATTTCAACAATGGTAAACAATCAGGAAGATTAAATTTTTCCCTTCCTGGGAGCCATTAAAGTAGTTTCCTTCCCATGTCATTACTTGAGATGTCCTGCCCCACTTTAAATCTTCCATGTTGTGTCCACAATGGACCTGTAGTATATCTGGAATCAGAATCTGTGTTTCAGCCATTGATATTGACTTTAACCAAACAAAACTCTCCTCATCTATGTCATAGAAACTCCTTTCCAAAGAATTTGAAGATGAATGCACATGAAGCTGATCCATGAGACAGAGACTTTGGTGTTCTTAGGTAAACTCTGCTTAAGGATTAATTTCCACAATCACTCAATTGGCTCACTTTACTCATACTCACTTTATGAGACTGACAATGACACGTGTCTAAGCAGATCTTGTGACGATATAGCTACATTGACTTATGATACCATCTTGTGAAAATGTGTTAATTTCCTATTTTTTTAAGGGCTTCTGCATAAGAAATATGTTTGTCTTCAAGTACTGTTATTCCAGCATCACTATTTTCTTTGTAATCTTCATATTGTAGTACCTAAATACAATAGCTGATCTTATTCCTTTAACTATCAAACTATTTTGACTAGACAGCTGTAGCTTTTTAAATTAGATGAGATGGATCCTACTCTAGGTACTAAAGAGCATGGAGAATAAAATTCACCATAAATATAAAACAAAACAGAAGCTGTACAGGAGTTTCACTAACAGGGTTGACTTGTAAAATGTCATTGTGAAAACTTTACTATGGAATGAATAAGAATTCCAGGATTGACTTAAGATCAATCTTACATGCAGCTCCCCCGGTTTTGCATCAAAAATGCTTGCAAAAAGAAAATGTTCTTGTAGATATCTACAGGTCAACTGTAATCCCATTGGCACACGCAATTATCACTGGTTGTTCACAGGCAGAGCTGCTTTTTGAAAAGGTAAATATTACATGATTTGCATTTCATTTCAGCTACCCAATATCACTGAACCAAAGTCATAGAATCACAGAATTATAAAATAATTTGAATCAGAAGAGATCATTAAAGGTCATCTAGTGCAATTCTCCTTCCATGGGCTGGGACACCTGCTAGACCAAGTTGCTCCAGGCCCCATCCAGCCTCACCCTGAACACTTCCAGTGATGGGACATTCACAGCTTCTCTGGGCAACTTGTGCCAGCGTCTCACCAACTTCATTATAAAAAAAATTATCTCACATGTCCAATCTAAATCTACCCACTTTCAGTTTAAAACCATTGTCTCTTGTCCTGTCACTACAGGCCTTGCTAGAAGCATCTTTCCATCTTTCACATAAGGCCCTTTTATGTATTGAAAGGCCACAATAAGATGTCCTCAGAGTATTCTCTTCTCCAGGCTGAACAACCCCAACTCTCTCAGCCTTTCTTCAAAGGAGAGGTATTCCAGCCCTCTGATCATTCTCATGAGCCATCTCTGGACCTACTGTAACAGATCCGTGTCTTTTGTGTACTGGGCACCCGAGAGCTGGACACAGCACTTCAGGTGGGGTCTCATGACAGCAGTATTCTTCCCCTGACTTGTGGGTCATGTTTCTTTTGATGAAGCCCAGGACATGGTTGGTTTTTGGGGCTGCAGTGCACATTTCTGGCTTACATCCAATTTTTCATCCACTAGTATCCCTAAGTCCTTCTATGCAGGGCTGCTCTCAATCCATTTATTCCCCAGTTTGTGCTGACGTTAGGGATTGCCCCGAACCAGGTGCAGGACCTTGCACTTGACCTTGTTGATACTTCAACAGGTTCTTATGGACCCAATTCCTCCAGTTTGGCAAGGTCCCTCTAGATGACATCCTTCCCTCTAGCACATCAGCTGCACCACTCAGCTTGGTGCCATCTGCAAACTTTCTGAAGGTGCACTCATTCTCACTAACTATGTTATTGATGAAGACATTAATTTGTACTGATCCTAGTATAGGACCGATATAGGCCCTTGAGGGATGTGACTTGTTTCTGATTTCCACTAGGATATTGAACCACTGACTGTAACTGCTTGGATGTGGCCATTAAGCCAATTCCTTATCCATCTACCAGTCCATCCATCATACTCTTACCTGTCCAGTTTAGAGGCAAGAATGTTGTGGGGGTGGCTGGAATGTTGTGGTGGACTGTATCAAAGGCCTCACAGAAGTCTAGGTAGGTGATATCTGCAGTCTGCAGCTCTTCTTTTTTCCACTGACATAGTCACTTCACTGTAGAAGTCCACAAGGCTGGTCAGGCACAATTTGCCCTTCGTGATCCCATGCTGGTGGTCTTTAAATCAACAAGGCTCAGTTTATTACAGGTCAAACTTGAAATTCTTAAATATTTGTCTATAGAAGTATTCACCACAGAGAGATGCTCATCTTGATTTTAATAAGGAATTGGTCAGTGTATTCTTGAATAATCTATTCACTCTGTAAATCTCATCAGCTGTGATGTTTTGTGGTGAAGTGCTGATGCGTCTTTTTAAGTAGTAGTGGTGTAAGTGTGCAGAGAGTTGAAAAAGATGTTGGCTCTTGACTGTTGTGCATAGCCAGAAGTTATTTTTGTACAAAGTTAGGAATGGTACACTCCTCTGCTCTTATTTTTTGTTTATTTGCATTCAAGTTTCTTCTGCCACTGTCAAACAGGTTGAAATCCTGATGATTTTGAACACATCCACCATTGCATCCATTTTCCATAAGATATTATGCACTAATGCTTCTTCACACATTAATGAATAATTATCACTTTTTCTCTGATCTTTATATTTGTTCATATATTTATACATATATACGTTTAGCTGTGTCTTTTCCTTTGTTGCTTGTTTTGGCAGCTTGAAGCTTATATAAAATGGCTCAGTTTGGAAAATTAATTTGGCTGTGGACAACTTGCTAGAGTCTAGATCCTCAGTTGGAAACTTCTGATCTGTTAGACTTTTTTCGTGCAGGGTTATGATCAATTCACAAAAGGCTGTTTTGCAAAACTTGCAGTACACTCCAGACTGGATGTACAGACACTAGAATAACATGCTTGGAATTAACGTAAGTATACTGGGGATACAAATTAAAGAGGTTTGCCAGATAAATGAGAATATACATTCATGATTATGACACAGGGAAATTCGATATTAGTATTGATCAAGACACATCGGCAAGTATAAGCAAAATATCTAGGAGGTGTCTGCTTTGAAATATTGGATTGTCATATCAATGTAATTCAATTTACATCAGACAGGAATATTCCTTCTTGGTATATATCACCATGTTCCTAGATAAACTTATTTTCATGTTAACTTCAATAACCTGAAATTTATTTTTTTCCTCCTATGCAGCAGCCCATCATAAATTGACAGAAAATATTTTTATAATCATATGGTGAGGCTGTAGGCAATACGAAAACATGCAAATTAGAAAAAGGGAAAACCCTACTTAAAATTGTGGTCATGTTTTGTGGTTACAGAATAAATAATTTGTTATTTGAAAGACTCCGTATATCCTTTGAAAAAGTGCATAGCTAATTATAGTTAATCCCCTACCAGAAAACCCTGTAAAAGGGATTCTCAAAGAAAAAAAGATGTCATTTATTTCATTACTACCTTAGTTCTTTCACATGCATAGGATCCCTCCACACACATACCCACCTAACAAATTAAATAACAAAAAGAATCTGAAGAGTCCAACCCCTAAGCTGAGAAGAAGCAGCTCAACAAGTCGAGAAAGAAGCCAGTTAAAAACAAAAACAAAACAAAAACCAAAACACCACACCTAACTTTGCATATAATTTTAAAAGTTTATAACAATGTTCGAGTAGCCTGAGGTCAAATAGCTGTTAAGATAATGAAATCTAACATATTACTTACATTAAGAGTATAAACACAGATTATATTTGTTAGTATAGATTTTTTAAGCATTTCAATTAATTACTTTTTTGCTGTAGGTCTGGATCTTTACTAACACCACAGAGTATGGGCTGACTTTATGCCTAGTTCATCTGCCATTAGATGAAGATTTAGCAGATGTACCAGCCACAAATGGAAGGGCAAAATCAGCAGAACCTCATCAGAGGATAAGTTACAGCTGGAAGAGGACATAAGAAACAAGAGGATGTCATTCTTAGAGTACATGAGTAGCTTGAGGAAGACTGAAGTCTGACAGTCAATAAAGAACAACAGCTGTTCACAGACAAACCTAAGGCTGAAGTTTTGGCATCCTTTGACTACTGGTTTTGTTGCAACAGCTTACACATGTATGTTTTATTTCTCTCTATATACACATGCATATTTACATTATAAATACAAGTATATCTATATAATATGTATGCAATTTAAATAGATTAGGAAAGTTATCACAGTGAGAGAAGCATTTAGAAAATTGACAAATCAGCTCTGTTTTGAACTTCAGAGCAACACTCCACAGGATTGATACACATTAATAACACATAGTGACAATGGTTAGCTCTTAATTATTGTCAGACAGTCTCATTGCTTATGCAAACAAATAGACCTTAAGAAGCTTATGATAAACTAGTACTGTGTGTAGAGTGACAGTGAGTGCTGGTGGTGAAAACCCCTGATTGTCTTAATAGCCAAAAGCCAGGTGATGCAGCTTGGACTGGAACAGGCAACCTCCTTCTCCCCTGCTCTCCTCTTTCCTGCTCTTCAGCCCCCTTCACAAAATCAAATGATACCCACATTTGCTCTCAACATAGTTAACCTTAAACTGAGGACCAGGATTTTTTCTGGTTTCACTATGCATTTTTCCCACTTGCTCTACAAACTTTGTTCGTGCAGAATTTAGCACTTAAACATCCTTTCTGGCACTTCCTTTGAGCAACTATAGCACCTCTCCTTTTGCCCATTTACACTTAAATACTATTTATGCATTTACACTTAGCTGGTTTACAAAATGCTTGCTGCTGGTAGTGCATGCTTCAGAAGTGTGGTTTTACAGGTTACTTATATACCGCCACAATTACACTATTTCACTAAGGTTACCTCTAGTTTCAAGCCCAGTGAGTGTGAATTGTACCTTTTTTAGTCTACTATGAATTTGAGGCTGCAAGAAACCTCTGATTAAGCTACAGTTTTCATTAACAAGATCACCTAATAATAGGGCTAATACAATTAGTACAAGTAATGAGGTAAAAGGTAATCAGCCTGCAGTGAAAAACCCTGGCAAGAAGCTATTTTGAAAAGTTAGTTATTTTCCAAAGGAAGGTAGCAGTGAACAGGATTTTGGAAAGGCAGGCTCATGACAAGCAATTCAAATCTCATGCAACAAAATAGGGAATAGCTGATATATCTTTTCATATAGCAAGACTTTTTACTCAGTTTGAAACATATTTACATGTCAAAAAAATAGTCACATAATTATAGAAGTATAGTGTTACCGAAAGGATGTAAAAATGATTAGAAAATCATACTTATAATCCTAAATGCTTTCTTTTCAGCAAGAAGTTATATATCAAGCAAGACTGTGCAAAGATCAGCAATATTTTAATTAATTACAGGGGCAATAGAAGGAACAATGTTCACTTTTAAATTAGTAGTTTAATCAATCTGAGATGGCTTAAAAGGACCCTAGAGACTGAATTTCAAAATGGATTACAACTAGACAAAATTCAATAGATATTTTACTAGAAGAAAAAAAGATCTGAGATTATATAGTCTGTGGCCAGCTGAGTATGATCTAGCAAAATTGTACAATTGCAAAAACGGCAATTGTCATATATGAGGCATAGTGCAGCCTGCAAGATTAGTGAATTAATTATGCTGTTTAGCTTTGGCAAAGTCTTTTTTGGTGTTCCGTGTCCTTTCAGATGCCAGACTTCAATGTTTTAATTACATAAGCCTGGATACCCTTTCTTTTAAGAAAAAGGTCTCCTCTAGTTCTCTCACTTGCGTAGGACCCCTCCACACACATACCCACCATTGGATTAAAGAACAAAAAAAGTCTCAAGGATCCACCCCCTAAACAGAGAAGAAACAGTTCATCTGTCTAGAAATAAGCCAGTTTAAACAAAGAAAGAAAGAAAGGAAGAAAAAAAAAACCACCACCACCAAAAAACCCCAATCAAAACCAAAACACCACACCTAACTTCACATATAATTTAAAAATTTATAACAATGTACTTCAGCTTTGGCAAAGTATCTTCTATGTGTCCTTTCAGATGCCAGCCTAATGTTTTACTTATATAAGCCTGGATATATTCTTTTTTAAGAAGAAGCTCTTCTCTAGTCACAAAGGATTTTTTTCCATATGCTTTTTAAGTCATGTAACTGAGTGGATGAATTTGTCATGTCCAATCAAGTTCACAGACATTTTGTAGTGGTTATGATTTCATAGTACTAACTAGAACAGTCAGGTGACATTGGACAATTCATTAACAGTGATAACTCCTGATAACAATAAGTATATGCAACAGATGCTCTGTCTTGCCTCATGAATAGCTGTCTGCGTATGAAATACGAGATAGCTTCTTTTGAGATTGACAGTGGTATGTTTATAGCTCTAAGTTTGAAAGAAATAATTTTTCTGGTTTTGTTTTGTTCTGTTTTGTTTCTCCTTTTCAATGTACTAGTATGCACCTACCCAAATTTCAAGTCCAGATTAGTAATTACATTAATTACAGCATGGCTGAATACTTACTACAGACAGTGTTACAGCACTAGCAAAACTTTGCAGTGTTTCCTTTCAACTGAGCAGTCATTAATTCATTCAAAATTCATTATAGCTTGTGCAACTTCAGTTGAGATTCATCAAGGTAGCACAACTGTATGTCCCTAAAGTTTCCTTTCAGCTATAATGTGCAAGCAATTGAAATAAGACAGCTGAAGTCTTATGTGCAGTTGGATCCAGTCAAATGAGATAATCTGTAGATGAGTGCAAAAGTAATGATTGTATGAGAAGGGACAAAAAGGAACAAAGAATGGGGCACAGATGGTGGAGAACAAAATGTATCTACCTGATATATTTAGAAGCTTCTGTGTAAAGGAAAAGGTATACTGTACTTAACAGCAGCACAGCCTTTTATAAATTGCTAATTTTTTCTATATTTCTAGGTATGCAACCTATACTCAGAAATGCATTATCTTAATTTCCTCTCCTGTAGTGTTGTTTGCAATTGATATAATGTAAAATTAGCCTCTAATAAAAAGTGGCAAATACACCTTTCTGTTAAAGTCCATGGCAAACCTCTCATATTTAATGCACACGTCCTCATTGTAGCCCACTCTATACAGAAAACTCAGCTTCAGACTTCACGGTTTTCTTACCAGTACTCCATTAGCAAAACTTTCATCGTCTTGAGAACGCTTGACAATTCTGCTTGAGCCCCATTTACGACTGTCTCTGCATACACCATTTGATGTCCACTGAGCCAGGCCCCCTGTGCCACTGTAGGGTTGTGTGTACATGTGAGCGTCGTACCTTTGGAGCCCTATAATCTTTATATTTTGTGTTTCCATGGGTTTTGTGAAGACAGAATTACCACAACATTTGCAATTTTTTTCTTGTAAATTTCTAAATTCACAGTCAATTTTGAATCATAGAAATTTTTTCCTGCTTTGCATTCATACCTATACAGAATGAGTCACTAATTTTACTTTTTCAGGGAAATCCATAATGAATCTAAAATCTTAAGTAGCTAGTAGCATTTTACGCTCCTTTCTGTGTAGGTGTAACTGATTGCCTAGGTGCAAGTGAGCAGCAAAGCAGACCACGTATAGGCATCTGTCTCAGTTCCACACTCAAACATAATCAATTTCTGTATTTAGTTGGTGGCACTTCTAGGATTCTTTTTACTCAAATATTTTGTAACTTACTTCCTGTCAGCCTTACAAATAAAAGTATTCAAGCTCGATGAATGGGAAGAATAATCAGTATGTGCTCAAAGAAACCTAAATTAAAGGCTCCATTTGCTGTACACAAAACAGTCAAGTGATGAAATTTATCAGAGTGTACAAGAAGTTATTGGTGAATGTTGCATAAATCATTTGGTGAATAATGAATATGTACAAAAATAAAATATGCTTTGCCAGGGCTAAGTACTTGCATACTTATGATGGCCTTTTAGTAGCCTGACTTCAGGTGCTGAGACAATAAGTGCATAGTTCAGAATTGTTTATTTTATATTAAAAGGCCCTTAAAAGCTTCCTAGATTAAAGTTTCTACTTGGATGCATTGGCTTTAAAATAATTGCTCCCTGAAATTCTCTTATCATATGTTTTGGGTTTGAAGGTTCGGTTTTTCATTCATCAGTGATGCAGAAAAAAATGATCTGTGGTTCAGTCAATCTACTGCAATGTTTCTGGAGCTCAGACATGTGCGTTGAAATTTCCAAAGGCAGGAATAGTTTAGTGGTTGACTGCCTTTGTGATTTTCTTCCCCTTTTTTAATCCTGTAACTTGTGGTTACTTATTACATTCTGCCAGTCTGAGGAGGAGAGCATTTATCTAAGTCCATTATTTACTGTTTTTTCAGCAGACCTGAAACTTAGAGGTCTCCTGCTGCTACTCAGGGTTTCAGAGAAGTATTTCCCTGCTCCCCTCAGCTCTGCTCTGCAATTCTTCCATGTGATGGAAGGAGGAAATGCATGCCTGTCTCAGACTTAACCGTTCTTAAAATGGTAATAAATAATGATGATTTTTCAACGTGTACCCTCTGCTTTAAAGTCAGACTCTGGTTTTTGTTATCACCGTTATGAAACCTGAAGTGTCATTTTTCAAGACAGGTGAGTCAGTTGGGGCATGCTCCTTAGTCACAGAAGCCCTGACAGAACAGGGAAGGTCAGTATGCCCCTCCCCAGCACAGTTTCCAGTCTTTCTGTCTGCAAACATGATGTGAAAATAAAGGCATGATATGAGTGTAATGGGAAAAAAATGAAAAGTTAAAATTCAAACTCAATCTGACTTAAGACTGGTGATTAGGTGGTACCTGCACTTCCCACTCATTCGGTAGGGAACTTGTCTATACATATTGATGTACTAACTGCTCCTTTTCTTATACTACGTTGTCTGTTTATATTTTGTATCTATTCGTATGCAACACTTTTAAAACTTTAATAGTGGGTGGTCTTCTAGTCTATGATACAATCAGGTAAGCAAACGGGAAATTGTTCATTTGCAGAACCTTATGTAAGTATGAAATGCACAAAAATACAGTATAACATAAATATAGAGCATATATTACATATTGGAATACCTTTTGAATAAGCATACTGTAAAGCTGATGTTGGTAAAAGAGCCAGGAAGTCAACAAAACATCACAGGAGAAAACCTGAAGCAAAGCTTTCTCTTGCTATGACAGGAAACAGTAAACTACAGAATATATTCTAAATATATATAAAATCTGCTCTTAAAAGTACTTAAATGGTAATACTTGGAAGTATTTCACAATATAACTAATGTCGCTAAGCATATTTCTAAATCTTTACTGAGATTAATACTTACTGAGCGAATATGCATTCTTCAGACAGACATGACAAAAGGTTGCAAGCAAGAGGACTTTCTGCTGCCTGGACTTTATTCTACTGCTATCTATTAATACTGCCAGAAAGTTTCCTCATTAATCATGGTGTTCCTTCCTCTTTAATATAGACACTGCCCAAAAAGATCTCATGACAGCTTAATGAAAAATTCCTCTTTTCCTATTTAGATGAAAAATCTGATGCCTTTTTTTCTCAGATCGGTTCCTTCTGTGGTGCCTTTTGTAAGATGCAATGCCATAATTTATACTTGTCCTATGTAATCATCAGTCCGATCATTTTCCTTATCAGTGCTTTTCCATATAATCCATAACTTATATGAGGCCTCCTGACATCAGACAGACCACATTTTGAAGTAGTCCAAACCGTGCTTTGCTCCATCACTCAGAATTTGGGAACAACTTGTAGTTTTCCAGTTTTTTGGGATAGCAAGGGTTTATTTAGCTGGTACTGAAATGAATTGTAACTCTTGGAAAGTTGTGTGGAAAGATGGAAAGAAATCAGTGTGAGTACTGGAAATTTAGCCTGAATGATTAACAACACCTTATTGTAGTTAATAACAGCTTTTTCTTCTAGGTGACATTTTAGCTTAATTTTAGCAAATAACTTCTTTACTATGTACTGTACTCCCAATATATCACAGCTATATTTTATATCACAGCCCACATGACTAGTAAAAGACAGAGGCTTTTATGGCTTTTCATTTAAAGAACTAGCAAATGTATTCCCACAGAGTTTTTAACTTGGTTCTTTTCCTTGTACTATTGAAATGTGATATGCCAAATCTGTTGCTTCTGCAGCTTGGAAATTCCTGTCCAAGCCGTTATTCTTCTTTCTTTAAAGTAAAGAAAGAAAATTAAATGACTAGTTTTGAGGACATTTTTACCCACAAACTACATGATTCCTTTCTTTGTCAATTTTCACAATGCTTTAGCATATTCATTTTTATCTCTTTGATAACATTGTTCAGTGTAATATGAAGGTAAAAATACAATAAATTGGTCCTACTCGTAGACTTGGACACACATACTACTAATGTAAAGTGATACTTTTCCTCTGAAAACATAAATTCTGCAGCACTTCTCCAGCATCAGTAGCCCCATTACCTTATGTATTATGTATGGTGCATTCAGGAAGTGCAGTAAGTAATGTGTGAATTTCCAAGACATTCTTTTCCTAAGAAATGGACATGCCATGGATATCACACAGCTAAAATTATGCCCCATGCCATCACAATTTTGTTTTGACTTTGACTTTCAATATTCTCTGCCCTGCAAACAATTTTTTTCATTTCTTTTCATTGCCTTTCAGAAAAAAAAAATGTTTCTTTTTAGAAAATAAATGAAGTGCCAATTTAAATCCAGACCTTATATGTTACGTTATATGTTTGAGCCTATTGTTACATCAGTCCATCATACTTTAAATGAAACAGCTACACTGAGCATAATCTATAGAGATATTGAGTAGGTGGTTGCCCTGGCAACAGAAATAAAGTTCGGGAAAAAACTTCCTCTCCACCCCTATTTTCTTCCATCACTTCTCATGGTGACCAAAATTATATGTTTTTACGGTTTAACTAACTATGATATCATGGAAATCAGGTATATTCATCCATATTTTTTAGCAATATGGGATGTCTTGCCTTCAATTCAAATGAAATACAGTTTGTGGAAAGAAGCTATATGCCAAAATTGATAACTGGGTGTCAGGGATGCAAATGAAATTGTAGTTTTATGCCTCTCTTCACTTTAGGGAAAAGTGTCTTTGTTGTCTGACAATGACACAAAGAATGATGTACAGCATTACCCAAATTAAATTTTTAAAAAATATTTTAAAGTAGAAGCTGGGCTTCTAGACTAAAAATGCCTCATTGGTCTAACATCTATTAGTTAACTGATGAAGTCAAGAACTTTCAATGTCAACCTTTTAATCAATTTTATAGGTTCAGGTTCACCTAATTTTATTAATATAGGCTTCTATTGCATTTTAAACATGGTAATTTATAACTTACTATTCTAATGAAAAGACTAAATGTTTATGCTTCTTCAGGAAAACCATTTCACAGTAAATTAACAGTGTTTATATTGGAATCAACTGGAGCACCACATCTGACAGGCCATGGATATATGCAAATTGATGTGTGTGTAGTTTAGGACATAACATATTCATGACTCCTTCAGCCCGTCAAGCTCTGAAATCAAATCGGCCGATGAATCCTGATTGCTTCTCCTTTCTTAGGCAACAGAAAAGATGTCTTTCCTGTTAGGCAATTTCTTTTCCAGAGTATTCTTTCTTGATTTTTAGAGGAATTATCATGAGTTTTCACACTTCCTGCACTATTTGACAAAAAGGACACTAAATCTACTGGAAGCAAGGGGTTATGTATTCCCTGAGACTCCACTGCAGAAATCCCTCCAGGAATGACTTTTTTTAAAATACACAGTTAGCTAGGTAAGTTAACTAGAAAACGAAAATCCTCACCTTGGTGTTTCTCTGTAACTGTAAATCTGAATTTTGAAAGGTGATGTTTTATCTACGGGAAAATATTACAAAGACTGAAAGTATATTGACTAAAGAAAAGGACTATAAATTAATAATTTTTTCTAATGATAGAACATTGGCGTTTTATGAATGTGGTTCATTTATCATACGGTTTCATCCTGGAGTTTCATTTAACCTCGAAGTATGTAAAAATTTAACTCAAATATAAAGAAGAAAATAATTTTAACCAGATTCACAAAGCAGTGCTATTGAAAACCATTTGTCACAGAACAAAGAACTCCCATGTCTCAAGAGTATGCTTTAGTTCCAGATTATAAGCTTGATTTAGGTGTGTCTTTCTCAGTTCACATCAAGTCTGTATCACTTAATAATATTTAGATATTCTTAAGGTGGAAGACAGAGAGAAAAACTGTGACTGTGATCCTGTTCAAGGAATGTTTTAATATTATTCTGTGCACAAGGAGAGGCATTTAAACAGGTGAGATTGCTACAAGCACATTGCAGATTAGCCTATGTACTGGGCATTTTCTTAGAACAAAACAAAAAACCAAAACCGAAAACAAACAACAACCCAAAACAAAACACAAACCCAACTTAAAAGCCTTTTTTAAAGACTTGTACTAAATTTGACCAAAAAAACCCATAAACTCAGTGAAAAGAATAAGCCACTCCCCTTTCTATCCAAAATATTCGGAATTTGCCTGTGGAAAAATTATATTTCTCATCCACCCAAATTGAATTGGAAATGTAAAATAAAGTAAGTATAAGTTTTATTTTATAAAATGTATGTACATCAGTTGGAAATAAGGGAGGAAGAAAAACATCCATACATTTTAACTGGCAAGAGAGAGCTGATAACGTGAAATTATTAAAATTGAAATGGATTCTCAGATGCATAAAAACCATTTCCAACAGAAAAGGATAACCAATTTGTGCAAAACAACAGTGAAATTTCCTGTCAGTTTCTTTGGAACTAAGGAGAGAAAATGGTTTCTAGAGTGATTAGACATGGAGGACATCTTTTTAAGCAAAAGCATGTTGCCAGCCCAAGAAGAAATGAATAAAAATAGCCTGTTGGTCCCAGAACTAGACACACTCTTACAAGGGTAAATGAGGTCCTATAGCAGCTTCTGAAAGTTACTAATTTGGAGGTGTTGGGGGCGGGAAAAGCAGTGACTTCTGGTAACTTTTCAAAGAAAAAAATAACAGTTTATGAAAATTGTATATGGTTATGATGTGTAATTGTTGCAAAGCGGTTATGATTGCTTTTCCCCAGTTTGCCACAAACAACCAGAAATGGACAGCAAAGGTCAGAGTTATTTTAACACTATTCTGTTACCTGATGTTTTTTGCTGGCTAATTCCGCTTCAGATTGTATTATGTTTTACTGAGTTCTGTGAGAAATTTGTGTTTATTTGAATTTTTCCTTTGTAATATGCATCAGTTTCCATTTCCATTTGTATTGTTATGATTTAGGTATTTGCAGTGGGAGTTGCATGTATTCAGGGAGCACACAATAAGAAACAAATGGAAAGGTTTCAAAGACAGTAAAGTGTTCACTGTTGCCTTCACTTACATAGAAACTTTTGTCACTTAACTCCTTATCACATGATTTAGTGGTAATTAGTTTATACATCTGTGAAGCTAAGTGCCGCTGCCGAGATATTAAGTTCCTACATTCTCTACTGAAATTAACTTACGTGGAAGGCTTTTGTCCTCTCAGAGGACCAAAGTCGTGATGGTGAGACCTGCTGATGTATGCAAACCAAATCATCCTAAAAAATGTGTCTAAAAAGAGGACAAGCACTTTTAAATATTAATTTTATTTTTTATTAATTGAATTAATCCACTGTATTTGCCCAGCATATTTCCATTTGATGTGGTCCTGAACAGAAAACTGGTCAGAGGTGGTAAGCTATTCCGTGAAGTATTTAACAGAATTAAACTACCTTATTAAATTAAGAGAAAGGAAATATATATATATATATATATATATATATATATGAAAGTCTTTACGTAAAGAAATCAAATCAAAGGAAATGGCTGCCTAAGTTACTGTATGGATGTTAAAGCTCCAAGGAAAATCAGTTGCTGCAATAGACCTTAAGAAACAATTCTAAGATGACATGGGTTGCTAGATAGAGACAGGCCTTGGGAAAGTCAGAGGTGAAATAAGAAAAAAAATAAGTTTTTTCTTCTAAATGAGAAGAAGTATTCAGATGTTAGTAAGCAGGAACAGGCAACACCGAGGGGAAAATGAATGCAGTATTTGTGCTGGTAGTTAAAAGGGGAATGTGGCTAGAATAATGTAAACAGGACAGAGATAACGTGATGAGAATTTACAAAACCAAAAATATACCAAATGTATGATCTTTGGACAAAGCAAATATGCAGCCACAGGAACCTTGAGGAGCACTGTTGAAGTAGCTTTCTTACATATTGGCAAAAGCAAAAAAAAAAAAAGATATCAAATCAATCACATTCTTTTGATTCCACAGTTTGAAGGGAGAAGAGATGCGCAATGTTCAGGTGGGGTTTTACCTATCACACAGCAATTCCCTCTGAGGTATTGTTGAGTGAGAAAGGATTGACAGTCCTTCAATGCTTATACATACAAAAAAATATCTGTCAGAATCTATTGCTGTCAAAATAAAGCTTGTGAAAAAAATATCAAGGAGGGTGAGGAAAGGAATAAAATAAAATCCATCAATAACGCTAACATAGTTTGCACTTTCCCCTAAGCAACACAAATATACAAGTCTCAAATCTTACTTTGGACTACTCTTTCCCAGTCTTTTGCCGTGGAAACCATCATTTTGCCATGCCCAACATCCTTTGGAAAAATCTGTCACTGGCTTTCTGAGTGCATTGCATTTGCATGATGAGTTAAAAACAAACAGAACTCATGGACTGAATAGCAAATATAAGCAGAGAAAGAAAGACTAAATCATGTACATGTACATATAAATTATAGATCTGATTGCAATTCACACTGAGATTCTTTTAAACTATGCTACCATAATTATACTTACGTATAAGTCCTTTCACATTTCCACAGAGGCCACAGTGTAAACCTCTTAAGGTTACAATATCTGGGAGAGCATGATTTGGGGTCTACAATGACGCTAATTAGGGTGGCAGTTGTTAAAACAAGATTTGGCTTTATGAAACAAAGAGTTCACATTAACAACTTGCCTAAAGCAACGAATTTAGCTTCATGGAATTTGAAGCACAGTAACATGCTGCCAACACAAATTCTGCTTGTCAGAACCAGCCTTTCAGTGACTTACCTTATTTTCATATTTTTGTGTACCAGACAGCTGTAATGAAAAATGACCAGATCATGTCGCTTTCTGACAAGATCCTACACCTCCAGGTCAGTCTGCCCTCTGATAAAAATTCCAGCTTTCTGCTCATGGCTTCTGGATCTAGAATTTAGTCTGTGTAGTTGTAATACCAAGAGTGATACACTTACTTACAAATACCATTTCAGGGTACCAGCAGAGGTCTTAAAGATAACGTGAACATTAGGAGCATGAAGCTGTGAGTGCAGGAGCACGTCTTGTGGGACGGGAAACGGGGTGGCACCACCAAAGCAGGTAGCAATGTTCATTCAGCCCGCTATTCTGAGGGTAAAATATGGTCAGATTTGTAACTATATTTCTTTTTTCATGGACCACAGAGAATCTCAATCCCATATACCTGTGGATGTGAGCCTACATACATCTGTAAGTATACATATATGTATGTGTAAAATATGAATAATAAATAACAAATGAGGGGACTATATATATGTATGCATGAATGCGTGCATGAATAAATATGCATCCACATATGCTTATACATAGACATATGGATATGTATGGATAAATTTATTATTTGTGGGTATTCCACTGAAAAAAATCAATATGTGTTTGCACTGAAAGCATGTGCAGTGTGTGTTATCTTAATTTTCTTTCCTGCTGTTTGGTGATGCTTGGTCTCAGACACTAAGGCTCAGCTTCTCGAGGGTGTCCAGGTACATATCTTCCGTTGATGTTTTGGCCATCTAGGATTCTATGTATTTTTTTTTAAATCTAACCTGTGGTTTCTCTACTACCATCATGGTGGAGTACATGCAGGCTATCATCACAAACTTGAATTTCTTGAACAAAACTGAGTCAAATTAATGTCACTTTGAAGAAACTGGAACATCTGAATTATGGAAAAAATTGTGTCAACTGAAAATGACATGTGAATTGAGATCCATAATTGCAGCAAAACTACATTATTCATACCCAGTGCTTTAAAAAAAAAAAAAAAGTATCTTCTTCAACCTTCAGTTATCTCCACAATAAAATTAGTTGCTCCAATTCTTTTCTTTTCTTATGCCATATTAGAAGTTATTATTTAAATGCAGTGTGCCAAGTTATCTGATTATAATTCTTAACCCTGTATTTCAGCCTCTTCTCACGTTCATGTTCATCATGAAGTTAATAAATAAATAAATAACATAACTTACTGGGAAAGATTTTAAGAATTTTTTTTCAAGTCCTGTTTGCACAGTTGCAAGCAAGATTCACATCTTTAAATACAGGTATGAAGTCCTGTTTTAGGCAGTGTAGTGCAGCCCTGAGGTTGCAGGAATTTTCCACTACCCCTGCATAAATGCGTTGCACCTGGAACATCTAGAAGAACACCAAACACCTACATTAGGCAGTTGGATTGCTTCCAGGGTGTCTGCTTATTAAAGCCTGTCTAAATGAGTCTAAGGTTTAAGTTTTAAAATCCAGGTAGCAGCAGCTTGCAGTAAGGGGTGTCTTTTGCTTATCTGTGACATGGTCTTTGCTTAGATATTATTTTTTGTTCATGTGTAAACTCTAATTCCTGAACCATGTCTTCATTTTCCTTATTAGGAGCTGATTTTACCTGCCTGAACAGGTAAACATTAATAAAAATTATAATTGTAATTGGTAACACTAATAACTTTTCCCCAGTATTTGGTCACTGCTTGTAATTTGGTTTTCAATGCTTTTGGGCTGCACTGAAGCTGACGCCGTGCAAGTAACGGGCAGGCAGGGTGTCGTAGGAGTTGTGCTCTAAAGACTGTCTATGTGACAAAACACACTGTGGATGCTGTGGCCAAAGGCAGTGCTCACACAGAGAGGATGTTCACGAAATAAAATGGTTCAGATTTATGTAACATCAACCTCTGTTCCTGCTGACCAGGTTAACACCATCGGGAGAATCGTCCAGGTCACTTTATCAAGGGGAACAGGAAAACTCGAGCTGCTGGATGTTCATGAGCAATCCTCTCCATGCCCACTGGACCACTGTTGGACTATAGGTCTCTCCATATCACTAGCAGACAATCACATGCCGGACTTGAAATGTCAGTAATGGTTTTGTCCCAGATTCCTGTGTATTTTCTTTATTTGCTTGTTACCCTCAAATTGTAGTGTAAGGAACTTAATTCTAGAACTTTGGTATTTCTCTATAAATCTGCTCTAAAATGGATGACTTAACAGCTTTGATTGCTTGTTGCAATGCAGCTTATGAGGCGTAATATCATTTGGAATTTCACAGTCCTGACACAATGTATACATAATGTACTGTAAATCACCTGTGCAAAGCCCTTGAGATAGAAAAATCGCAAGCAGGCATGGGGAGCAGTATGCTTTTCTAACTCCCTCAAGTCTCTCCACAGGGATATTTCATTATGTCAATTCAGGCAACGTAAAGGCTAAGAGCTGAACCATGCAGTTGCTACTTTCAATTATTCAGAAATCCACAACAGAACACACAGAAATGGCTGACAGCTTTGTAGGAACACTGCTGTGACAGGTATCTTCTCTGGGCTCAAATTATCTTATCTGGTGGAGCCATTCAGATTCCTTAAAACAAATAAAATATTTAGGGATCACCCTTAGCTTTTGTATGATGTGTGTAGCTTCTAACTGGCAAAATATCTTTGTAACCTGGCATGAGAAATATGATTTATATATCACCTTAAACTTGCTTTGAAAGTTTTTCGGACAAGGAGGAGAAATAACAATTAATTCAACTTAACATTTATTGTAGACATCTGTAGCTGAAATTTTAAATTAAATTTACAAGGTTGTGTTTTTTTTTTTCTCTACCCATTGACAAGTCTTCCTTTTAGTGTACAATAGACCTTTTTCCTCATGTTCATTCTTTTTGCTTAATAAATGAGGATCTTGCATGTGCATGTGCATTACAAGGTATTCATTCCTGGGACAAGTGGTCCTTCTTCAGAGCATTTCTTTAGCCTCATTGCTGTGTGATGGCATTTGCCTGTAGCATGGTTATGGCAGTTATGGGAACAGAGGTAATTAAATCCAGAGCTTCTTCAGCATTTGGTGTAGCTAGTCAGGTGAACTTGCTAACTGGAAAACATGCAGACCTTTTATTTTGGAACATACAGTAAAAACAAATGTTAAAGCATCAGCAATGCAAGGTCTTTTCCAGACTTTTTACTCTTTATCCTTAGCTTAGCCTTTCCCACTGAACAAAGGGCTTCGGATTGCTGTTTGGTTTTGTGTTTTAAAAAATTCTGTAATACATTGAGTTACACAATGTTGTCTAGAAGTTTGATAGTCTGTTCTTGCACAATGTCTTATTCTTCTAGGTCTCTTACATGAGCTGACCCATCATAACTGCTCTTTCAGGCATGTCTTACTTTAATATCTTTGGCAAATTTGCTTTTTCCTTCAAATAAGCAAGGATGATGTTTCTGGCATTGTTCTGCACAGTATCCCAATAGATGCAGCTTCAATAAATGCTATTTTTTATTTTAACTTCACAGTTACCTATTTTGTATGTAAAACTTTTTGTATTGCAGTGTGTATTCATGGTCAATGAATTAATTTACTACCGACATTTTCTTTATATTCCTGATCCTTCGTGATCTGTTATTACTGTAGTTATGCACTTACATTTCCTTTTTTTTCCTTATTATTATTTTTTTTAGTATAAAGAATTTATAAGCACTTTTACAGATCTATTTTTCACCTCTCTGAACAGCTCACCCTTATACCCAACAGTTAAGTGTCAGAATATATGGAAAATTCTAAGGTAGGTGACATCTTAAAACAGTGGAGGATTATTTATGCCAGGTAGTTTAGCATGTCAGATCGAAAGAGCCATATCTACAGGGGAGGGCCCTCATGGATTAGGGACAAATAAATGGCACAGATATATAGTGAAGACAGCTTATGAGATCAAGACTTCTACTCGGCTTTTATTCTGCCAGTCAATGCGTAGTGGGGATACTGCAGGGATACAGAGTGTGAGATAATTACACTATATAGAACATCTATGTGTAAGTCAGCTTTTGGGGTGGAGTGCTGAAATTTTAATTTTGACTGAACTACAATTTCGTTTAGCAGGGTTTATTACTGAAAGAGGATAAAGACAGAAAAATACACAAATTGATTTTGCATTGTATTTCTCCCTGAGATACACTTTTGCACAATATATATGGGCTGCTCTTTAAGAGGTTATAAAAACCTCATGTTCTGTTAAACAGAAAATAAGCTAAGTGACTGCAAGTATCCCCAGGCCTATGCAGGGGCTCTTCTTTAATGTAGAGTAGAAAAATCAAGCTTTTTATACTATGTTCATAAGATACCACTAGAAAACTTTCTGGAATACTTTCCCCTTCCCTCTCCTCTCCTCTGCACTCTACTTCACTCCATGTTTTTTTTCCTCATATATTACTTGTGTGTTAAATCCCAAACACATGCACAATGGACCCTGGCACTGTTT
This sequence comes from Falco biarmicus, assembly GCF_023638135.1. NCBI lineage: Eukaryota > Metazoa > Chordata > Aves > Falconiformes > Falconidae > Falco > Falco biarmicus. The sequence continues at coordinate 3,715,631 of NC_079311.1, read as the reverse complement.
TAGTGAGCTTTTTCTTCTGTTTTCTCACCTGTTGTGTAAACATGTAGGACAGCAGACTGTTATCTGATTAATTGCAGATGTTGCTTACCAGACTATATGAAATTCTGCCTGCAATACTGATATATGCAGAGTGATCTGTATTCACTTCTGGTACCCCTATAATCTTTATTCAGAAAGGATATCATATATATATATATATACCTACATTTTCTGGTTTTGTTTGTTTGTTTGTTTGTTTTTCCAGTCTGCGCAAAACACAGTGGCTAAAACCTTCAGTCACAGTTCATAGTACATGTCTCCCTGTGTTCACTCCTGGGTATCTCCTGATCTGATGGCTATTTGATGTTCCAGTTCCAATTCCTAGTGAATTTTTTAATTATTATTTCTGATTAATTTGTGTTAATTCATTTTTCCCTTTCACTCTACCTTCCCCCACACATTTAGTCTTTTTTATCATGTTTCCCTGTTATGTTATAAATTCCATTTATATCCCTAAGGAAAAGAATATCCCATTCCTTTCACTTGTATTCTTGCAAATGCCTTTTTCATGATACGGAACTGCTATCCCTGGTCAATAAAACCACTGCCTCCTAGCTATAAGATTTATAAAACCTGTTTTAGAGACAGAAGCATCCTCTGGGTCAGTTACAGCAGTATATTTCTATTTAAGCTGCCTGGGTTTTGGGGGTTGTTTGTCTTTTATTATTTTTGGTTGGTTTTTTTTTTGTTTTTTTGGTCAGTTTGTTTTTAAAAGAAATTTTTAAAATTTCTTGGGGCTCTTAAGCCACATTCTCAGCTCAAGTAAACTGGCCTATTTTCATTTAGCTCAGGGAATTACACTGATTTATGCAGTAGCTGGTCTAATTTCTGTCTTTAACAGACTCAGTGCTGTTGCACTATGAACCTGTGTTTTACTCCAGCTATGGATTTTATAGATGCCTATAATTAGCTTGAAGATTCTTATGGCCAAGGCCTCATTCTGAGTAAATGTGCTATATACTATAATTTATCAAGGGTCTGCTAAAATTAACATCTAAAATAGGGAAATCATTTTAGGCCATTAATACCCATGCTTATCAGAGCTACATAAATAATATTAGCTTTTGGTATAGAGTGGTGGAATAAGTAAGGGATAATTAACATTAGTTATTTAAGTATATAGCTTTATTGGAACAATATACCTAAATATCAAAGTAAGCATTTGACAGCTGAACTGATTAAAAACACGTGTCTTTGTTGAAATAAGTTTCCTTCAATCCTGTCTGATTCTGATGGAAAAAATATGGTAAATCAAAGTTTTGGTTTGGTTTGGGTTGGGGTTTTTTTGTTAGTTTGTTTTGGGTTTTGTTTGTTTGTTTGTTTTGATTTGGTTTTTTATTTAATTATTTCATTTTTATTGCCATTCCCCATTCAACAGTTTGGAAAACAAAGGAAACATTTCTCCAAAGATATCGAGAAGGTACTTCACATTCCATCTAAAACTATGGTATATGCTCCCAAATACCACCTAATTTGGGGTTATATTGAACAAGTTCTGCTGAAAAGAAGACAGAGGATTAGTGAAGGTGAAGAAGAATTACATTCGTAGGAAGATCCTTGCAACATTGCATAGTAACCAGATGCACATCGTTTTGGCTGAGGTTTTCTGAATATCATTTTATTGAAAGCTGCCAGTGTCTCTTTCTCTGCAGAGCTAGTGAGGAACATTTGTTCTCATTCTGTTTATTAAATGAAAACTTGTACTCAGATGTCATAGGATATATTCGTCATTTCTTTAGATCTATACTAAAAAGTGCAGAAGGCTGAAAACCTGAATTTTCCAGGCACAGGCCCCATAATAAAGTAGGAAAGAAGGAATCAAACTTGAAAGGTGTTATTGCTTTCTTTAATGTAAGAAATACCTTCCTGCTGGGTTAAAGCATAATCATTTTTACTTGACATCTCATCTTTACCAGTAGAACACAACATTTGTTAAAGGTACTAAGATATTCATAATTTTTGCTTTATGGGTCCTTTTTTGGATCTATCACATGCACAGGAAGAGAAAATGCTGTTTAAGATGGGTAATTTTTCCTACCAGTCTTCTTGTTAATCCAGTAGCAGACATTTCTGCTGTGTCTGGAAACCCTGCTCTGTAAATTGAAGGTTGTTGCATTTACTCGTTTTAGAGAAACGACATTTTTGCATTATTTCATAGAAAGGAAGTCTCTAAAATTGTTCCCCCGTTGACAGTATTGTGTTGGCATCGACACCGAGCCATATTGCAGGGTATATCACATTAGAGGCATCTGACTTCCCTGTTACCAGCAAGGAGACATCTGGTTCATAACTTTTAGCGTAGCGTGTCTCTTGATGTAGTGTCAGCATCCCAAATCAAGCACAAAAAAGCTCACACTTGGAGATCAAAAGCCCGTTTGCAGTATTGTTTAATTGTGTATTAAAACCTAAATGAATTGAATTTACAAAAGGATACATACAGTCAAAATAACACCCATCTAAAAAGAAATGCCCAATTTGCAGCAATTAAGTTATTGTTCACAGGGGTACTCCTACCCCAGTCATCGAGGTAATGTCTAGCACAGCGGCCTGGATACCAAGAAACCAACATCTACATCAGCAACTTATGCCACGTGAAATGAAGATTAAATCAAGCCATTGTTCTCCATCACAGTGTTTGATGTGGCTCCCTGTGCAATGGCCCTGAGAAAGCTCAGCGTGCACCGATGCTCTGAACAATCTCTGTCCAACGGCCTGATACCGTTCCTCTGAAAATAATCTTGAAGCATTTCCACAGAGACTGAGATAAAATGACTCTGAAAATGTAAGATTTCTAATGTATTACCCAGTGGGTTCAGCTTTAATTTCCTAAAAAGATATCTCTCACATGGAGATGTAAAGCTACAGTGAAGTGCTGTTGGAGGTTTTTTTTTCCGATTGCTTTATGAGTGCGCTTACCCTACCAAGAAGCCATGCTGTTTAGATGACCAGCTGAGATAAAAGTGAAGAAAGAAAGAAAAAAAGCACGTCTGGATTTTTCAGTGCTAGTCATCATTTACTTGCATGAACCCATTTCCACTGCTAACACCAATGCAGTGAGATCCAGCAAGAAGAAAACTCACCGTGAACCTCAATATGATACACCTCATAAGCATAAAAGATAAAGTCTATCAAGTTAAATTCTTACTATAAATTATTGATGTGGCTGTATTTATTGCATACAATTAAACAGCTCTTACTTTGTCCTATAAGGTGTGCTACAGGTTTGCCATGATGGCTAGTTAATTTACAGCCCACTTTGCAGTTTTATGTTGTGCTTAAAAGGATCGCTTACCTAAGCAAACAGTGCAGAGAGCAAACAAGAGTTTCAGAAACAGACACTTGATAAAAGACAAGATATGTTTGTTTGCTGTTGCTCTGGGGTCTAATTTTTCCCCAGGTATAAAGGCTGTTTAAAGATGGCAACAATTACCATGGGCACAGCCAAGGAGACAAACCCTCCCCCCCAAAAAAAACCAAAACCAAACCCCTCAAAAAACCAAGAACAGAAGAAGAAAAGGCTGTTTTCCTCCAGTGCAGTTTGTCGCTTCAAGACCCAGAAAAAGTGAAATGTTTCTTCGTTTTCAGAAGGGCTGAAACACTGTCCCTGTACTCTGCTTCCACCTTGCAAATAGGCTGGGCATGACCTGGCCTGTTAAATTCTGTCAGGCCAGTTAGTATTTCTCTGACTCCTTCCCAAATTTATAGAATGAGGAAAATACAGTCTTTACATTTCTATTGTCTATAGTCTTTACATTTACACTGTTGCCAGTGAGGATGAATTGTTTGTAAAGCTTTGATGGAAGATCGTAAAGTAGTTCAGTAAGTATTCATTGCTGAGAAGCAAAAAACATATAAAAATCCAGGAAGCATTTTCCTAACCCTGAAGTGGTGAAATTTCAGGGTAAGTGGATGCTTTTTAAGTTACATGAATTGATGTATAGAATTTTTTAGGTATTTGCCATGTATTATCTGTCATACTGAAATCACTAAAAATATATGTTGGAAGTATTAATGAACACTTCTGCTGTGATCTGAATAGGCTGCCCCTCAGAACAGGAATGTGTACTTTCCTTTTAAGATACATTCACGGTTTACGAGGGATGAGAAAATAGCCATTTAAAAAAATTATAGTTCTGTGTCATTGCCTTAGTGCTTTTACACAGTAGACAAAGTAAATTGAACTTTCATTCAGCAGTCCTACCAGGAAAATGACTCCTCATATTTTACTATAGTTACCAGTGGAAGTATTGGCTAACCTATTCTTTATTAAAATGTTCATTTTCCTTGTACTGCAATGCCCCTGGCCTTGGCATATTTCTTTTGAGCTGCTGCTGGAAAATTCTCTGTGCTTGGCAGAAGTCAAGGATTTATGATGTGCCTCTGAGCAGCGCTGAGGCAAACAGCAAAAGCTGTTATCCTTAGTGCACTTTTGCAAGGCTATCTGTTAAAATGTACATCTGATCTGAAATTCCTGTTTGTGTTTCAATATTATTTTGATACTGTCTCAGCAGGACAAAAAAAAAAAAAAAAGAAACGAGAGCAACACAAGTCCTCTGCCCAGCATGGGGTTCAGGAGCTGAAGAATCCCATAAAGCACAGATCAAATGTTTCTTAACTGCAAGGCATTTCAAAATCAGTAGAAAAACAAGGATGAATTACCCTTGGCCTTGTTAAGCCAGGCTGTGGTGTGTAGCATAAACCTGGACTTCCATTAGTATGCTGTCTTTGGGTAAGATCAGAACCTATGTCTCAGAAACTATGACAGTCTTGGTTCTGGGGAAAATTTATACAGCTAAAGTCACAGTCACAGGCACACAGCGAAGGTAAATTCCCACAGGATGTCCGCTAAATAATTCCACGTACGTGTCCGGAAGGGTGACTTCCTTGGGAACGGTATTACTGAAAATGCATTTTTCAATGACAGCAAGTTTGCATCTTGGAAATAATTTTAGTGTTTCTTGCTTACTCACTTTATCACTCTGGTTGTGGTTTGTTTTTTTTTTTTTGGGGGGGGGGGGGGTTGTTGTTGGTTTTTTTGGGGGGTGTTGGGGTGGGGGGTAAGGAGGGATTTTAAAGGTTAAGTTTCTTGTAACTTTATAAAAAAATGAAGCGGTCTCTGCCACACGTGGAAAAAGACTGGAGAACCCATCTCTATACCTCTAAATATTACAGCTAAAAAAGTCCTGTTTCTCTCCATGGGAAAATTCCCCACAACGCCATCTGAAGTGTTTTTCTCCCAAAGAATTTTGAGATGTTATCAGACTATCATGGCCTTAACAAGTTACTGCAAGGTACATGAAACGTTTACTGTTTCTGTGCCTGGTCCTGGCAGAGACGGCTGTAAATGAAGTTGAACCCACAGGCAATCACTAGGCTCACGTGACGGTATCAGCTGTGTCTCGGTGTATTTTTAAGGCAGTCCAGGCTTACCTTGTTAATGAGGACAGATTATTCTTAAGAGGGATACTTTCAATTCTTAGAGGGGGTGGTGATGTGAAAAGGGAAATAAAAAAAAAAAAACAAAGACCAAAACCACAACCAAAAACAAAACACCAAAACAGGTTATTTCATATCTGGACCTAAGTTCCCTGAAATGAGTTGAAAGCCTCCTATTTAATTTAACAGGGTTTCACTCAGACTATCAAATTTTGGGGGGGGGTTGTTGGTGGTTTGTTTTGGTTTTGGGCTTTTTTTCACTCAGAATCAAATCCAAAGGTTTTATGGAGCCTTGAGATGTTAAATAATTTGTTCCAGCACTTAGTGCAGTTCACCAACTGTCTAAATTACTTTATAATGTTTTGGTATATCTCTGAAAATAGGCTGGCTAATTTATCAGTAAATGCACCTTTGTTGACAGCTGTTGTCCTTTATGCACTACTATTTTTTATAATGGCTTGCCTCCTTCTAGATGATTATATGTCACAGTACCCTAGCTTTTGGGAGCATACATCCTGATACAGAGTAAGCTATTCTGGGGAAAATATGTAATTTTCCAGTGACTAATCCTGACCTGCAAAACTAGCTTCAGTGATCATGCCTGTCTTGGTGATCAGGACATGAAAATAACTTCAATAAATACAGGCAGTATATATTAAAAAAAAAAAAAAAGATACTTAAAGGCACAGTGACAAGTTCTTAGAAGCATATAATAAGCAAAATATAGGCCATCTTTCAAAATCACTGCTAGGCAAATTCTTACAGGTATCTGCTATAAAAGCAGCATGCTGATTTTTGAGTCACCTGTTTTTGTTTACTCTTTTTGAAAAACTCCTTTTCAGCATCTTTTGTGATCTTTATTCTATCTTGCTTTGGTAATCATTCTGTTAGACAGCAGTTAGTGTGTTTTCTAATGACATCATCTGCCATGATTTATAGCTTGTTTTCTTCTTGAGCCAGAACCTCTCACATTGACTCATGCTGAGTATTATTTGATTGCTAAATAGCTGTATTGAATTTCTCTGAACTACAGAAGGAGTAGTTTTTCTTTCTTTCTCACTCTTTCTCAAAGAAAAAGTGAAGACTAGCAGAGCTCATCCCTATAACAACTTCCATACATTTTGTGAACCGTTAGAAACATTACAAAATCCAGATACAAGAAAGGAAACCAGAACCCCATTCAGGTATTTTCTTTGTAAATCCTTGATACCTAAGTTAATTCCCATCTTTTCCAAGTATTAAATATTGGGTGAGCAGGTAATCACAAAAAAATGGCCCACAGATTTTTCCTGTCTTTGGTGCAACTTATATCTGCTTGTCTTGTCTCAAATCTACTAAGCATCTCCATCTCTACTTGATAGTGTTTCTTCCCCTGCTTTGCAGTAAGATTCTGGAAGTTCAGGTTTCTTTTGTACCTGTACTTAACTGTTCTCACCAAAGAAACAGTGACACTTATTTGTGTTTTAACTACAGCAGACATTAAGATGGATGTGTACATTTTGGTTTACTGTTTTGCTTTTCTTTTTCAATCATGGCCATCTAAGGTCAGTTTAATCACAGAATCACAGAATCATTTAGGTTGAAAAAGACATTTAAGATCATCAGGTCCAACCATTAACCCAGCACTGCCAAGTCCACCACTAAACTATGTCCGTAAGCACTGTGTCTACCACAATTTATAGCCACCTCCAGAGATGGTGATTCCACCACCTCCCTGGGCAGCCTGTTCTAGTGCTTCAACACCCTTGCAGTGAAGACATTTTTCCTAATATCCAACCTAAACCTTCCTTTGCACAACTTGGGGCTGTTTCCTCTTGTCACGTCCTTTTTTACCTCAGAGAAGACACCAACTACTACCTGCCTAAATCCCCCTTTCAGGTGGTTATAGAGAGTGATAAGGTCCCCCCTGAGTGTCCTCTTCTCCAGGATAAACCACCCCAGTTACCCCAGCCACTCTTCATCAGACTCGTGCTCTGGACCCTTCCCCAAGCTCCATTGCCCGTCTCTGGACCCAAATCTTACATGGAATATATGGTTGGTTTTGTTTGTCTTCTCCATTAAAATACTGAATTTTAAATACTGTGTAACTAGCATAGGAGACAGAATAAATAATAGATACGAGTGGGAAGAGGGTCACTTTTATTATTCATTTTTAGGTTACTGTGAAAAGGATATTCCAGTATGTCTTAAAAAGCTAAGTGCACCAATGTCCTAGTGTACTACAATAACTGTCAAAAACCAAGTGGCTAAGGTTTTGAGGGCACTTTTGCAAATCAAATGCATTCTTTAATGTTTTTCCAGTTCAAAGCTGAAAGAAAAAACCCAATATATTGATCCAAATGCCTCTTTCAAGGGAAATAAATGGAGAGAAAACGTCATGCATACCTGCTGCCAACAACCTTAAACAAATCATGGATAATCAAAGCTAGTGCCAACTACAGAGAAGAAAAAATTAAAGGGTATTAAAAAAAAAAATCAACCCAGAAGGATTTAAAAGAATGAAAGTCACTGATGATTTGGACTTTAAGTCCTAAATTGCACGGAGGTTCTATGCCCATTGCGATGGCTTCCCCTTTGTGCACTAAAGGCTGTATGAACAGCTGTATTAGTCCAGATCAAAGCCCAGGCTGCTACAGCATCAATATCCTGTTCCCTCTCATGTTCCCTGTTGGACATATGAAGCATAAATAAGTACAATTTCCCAGTTTATAACCAAATTCCATACATAGGTTCTGCTACTTGCAACATTTAGCCACCTGCAGTACCTGCAGGTATCATTTCAGAGGTGAATTGTTAATTAGATCCCAAAAGACTGTCAGTGGTTTTTTAAATCTTTGTTAAATTCATGTGGTAACAGTGTGTCAGTCTTTTGTACTGACAAAACCTTTCATACTTGGCATGGTATTCTCCTCAAACTCAAGTCTGTTTATTTATTTTGCCCACTTAGGAGTGCAACTGCATGATCAAACTTGGCTTATCTTGTTTCTCTCTGCCAACAACATTTCTCATCACCTCACCTACAGCGCAGGATAGGATGTAGAATACAATTTATATCCTGTGCTCTGTTTCAGTACTTGAAAATGGAGTACCAAATCATAATGTGGTTTCCTATGGAAGAATGCAGGTCATGGATTTTTAACCTTTTTTTCTTTTTCTTCCCTATGCTACAGCTTTGTAATGTAAGATATGTTGGTAAAATTGCACCTCAAAACATCCTTATCTTCCAATTCAATAGCTGTTTGAAAAAGATATAACTTGGAAATCTGGGAGAAAACTAAAAATATCTGGCAATATTTTCAAAATATTTAGGGCTCAATTTTTGATTTACCTTTTTATATTTACTCTTTCATTAAATTCAGTTGATCTTCCTGTAGACTGAGAAACTGTCTAAGTTACAAGATAAAAATGGAAAAGAAAGTAAGGTTTTAGCTTCACAATCTTTTAATAAAGGTACATTGAATTATACTGAAGGAGTAATATTTTGTATAAACCTCACATTTTTATAATGGAGAAGCTGCTGTTTACATTTAAACTATATCCCCAAATGGTAGCATTGACTATCCATTATATGAAATAGGAAATAAGATTCATTGCCATGAGTTGAAACTAGTTTATGAGACAAGGTTTTCATGTTTGTGTTTTTGGAAGGCAAGCACTCTTTTAAAATTGAGCAGTAGTATAACATTTTATATCATTTTGATTTTAATTAAATTTTAACGTGTATTGCTTTATTTGCTTGCAGTTCTTGCTGCAGGCTGATTTGAGGCAGTTCTTGAATTATTATTTTTCCAGTGTGATTTTGTTATTAAAAAATATAATACTATGTATTAGGAAAAAAGTTTTTGTAAATGAAAAACTGTCTTTCTGTATTTGGGCTCAGTAATCACTTTCTCTAGTGAATATTGCAGTATCAAATACTGAAAGAGATACTTACTTATATAATCAGTGTTTCATGTGTGTTTTTGAGACAAAAGAATTTGTCACAGTAAGATCTTTGTTGTCTAAACACATTACACACACAAGTTGTTTGAATTTCCTCTAGAGGAAAAAAAACATTCTGCCACAGGAAGAAAAAGGAGGCTCCATTATATGTACGGTAAAATAAGTCTGTATGTCTAATCCAGATAGCCTTGAATGTATGCAAGTTGAATATGGAATATGTAATGCAAAAATACTCTAGTGGAAGGCTGAAGCTGCCATTTACCTCAATGTAAGACCATAAAATTATTAGCATATGGTACAATTCTTTCCCCCAAAACAGATTACACAAATATCTTTCATTAAGTACACAGCCTGCTGGGTAACAAAATGTTGTTAGAATCAATGCAGATTTCAGTCTGCAAAACAATTTGGGGTAGCCCCAGCTGTTTTAATGGTCAGAGCACTTTAACTCTTCAAATATAATGCAGCAATATGGCTTTACAAAATCAATAGTTTCTCCAATTACAGCTAACATGGTTCTCAAGACAGGGTACAAATGCCATGCAATTACACTCCAAGGCATTATTTTGTTCTCTTGTGCCAGCTCTTCTTGAGGCTGAATAGCTGGAAGGAGCAACTGATTTCTTACTTTCTTAACAAATATTTATTTGTTCTAGTATACTAATTATTACCCATAGAAACTCAGTTTTGCTTGGAAATTTCACCTTGTGTGTGAATTTGTAGTGAAGAGGCGGGAGGCCCCTGCTTTTTTGAAATGTTTATTGAATGGGGAAAAATTTACCAGTTTAGTCTCCTTGATCCCCTTGAAAGAACATGTGTAAAATACATGCTGGGTTTGGTAGCCACGTTCAGTAAAATGCAAGTGACAATCCCCTGTTGATAAGTCCAGTAGCATGTTTGTCAAATGCACCTGTGTTTTTGTCCCATCTGTAGTGGTCTAGCATAAACCTGCTCTCTTTGTTCTCGCTTGTCTTACAAGACAGTTCCTCCAGGACTCGGTTGCTCCTGGGCTTGGGAGAAACATTCTGGTCTTACATTGCTGAGCTTTGAGCCACTGAATATTTCATCACAGAAATAATTGGTCAGTGTGTAATATACAGTCAGAGAATATGCAGAAGTTTCTTGGCAGAATTCATTTATCCATATATCTTGTCCAGGCTCCAACAAAGCCAGGTAGCCTATCTCATCCACAGATTCCAGGGGTTACCAGGCCAGAGAACATACAATACCATCTCCCTGTAGTATATCTTCTAGTCAAACCACTGAGAAACATTTTAGCTTGATCGCTCCCCATCCCCCCCCCCCCCCCCCCCCCAACCCCACCATTCAGTGGACAGAATAAATTCCATCATAACATTCTGAAAAAGAAGATTAATGCCATTTTCCATTCATTTTGAGAGAAATTCCATTTTCAGCAATAAAAGGCTCAGGGAAATGTGAGGATTGTATGGCTGAGATCAATGGAGATCACAAAAAAGTAATTAGCCATAAATTAAACCAGTTCATATAAAACTTACTGGAAATTCTGTGTTATTTAATAAAGGGGGGTGGGTGAGGTGGTGCTTTTTTATTATTATTATTCTTTCTTTTCTTTTCTTTTCTTTTCTTTTCTTTTCTTTTCTTTTCTTTTCTTTTCTTTTCTTTTCTTTTCTTTTCTTTTCTTTTCTTTTCTTTTCTTTCTTTTCTTTTCTTTTCTTTTCTTTTCTTTTCTTTTCTTTTCTTTTCTTTTCTTTTCTTTTCTTTTCTTTCTTTTCTTTCCTTTTCTTTTCTTTTCTTTTCTTTTCTTTTCTTTTCTTTTCTTTCTTTTCTTTTCTTTTCTTTTCTTTTCTTTTCTTTTCTTTTCTTTTCTTTTCTTTTCTTTTCTTTTCTTTTCTTTTCTTTTCTTTTCTTTCTTTTCTTTTCTTTTCTTTTCTTTCTTTTCCTTT